>NW_027311889.1:0-142500 GCF_040954645.1 Diabrotica undecimpunctata | reverse complement strand
CACACACACTCACACACGCAAACACACACGCACACACACACACACACATACACTCTTCACCTCTCGACTCCTACCCATTAGTCGCCTCTTACGTCAGGAAGGGCCTTCTTTCCTCGGCCGTATTCTTATCTCTGTGAGCCGAAGAGACACACACACACACACACACATACACACACACTCACACACACAAGCACGCACACACGCACACACACACGCGCACACACACACACAATTACACTCTTCACCTCTCGACTCCTACCAATTAGTCGCCTCTTACGACAAGCATGGCCTTCTTGCCACCGCTGTTTTCTTATCTCTGCGAGCCGAAGGGACACACACATACACACACACTCACACACACACGCACGCACACATACATTCTTCACCTCTCGACTCCTACTCATTAGTCGCCCATTACGACAGGCATGGCCTTCTTGCCACCGCTGTTTTCTTATCTCTGCGAGCCGAAGGGACACACACATACACACACTCACACACACACACACATACACTTTTCACCTCTCGACTCCTACCCATTAGTCACCTCTTACGACAGGCATGGCCTTCTTGAAACCGCTGATTTCTTATCTCTGCGAGCCGAAGGGACACACACACAAACATACACACACACACTCACACACACACACACACACACGAACATACACGCACACACACATACACTCACACACACACACGCACACACACATACACTCTTCACCTCTCGACTCCTACCTATTAGTCGCCCCTTACAAGAGGCAGGGCCTTCTTGCCTCGGCCCTATTCTTATCTCTGCAAGCCAAACGGACACACACACATACTCACACACGCACACACACACGCACACACGCATACACACATACACTCTTCACCTCTCGTCTCCTACCCATTAGTCGCCCCTTACGACAGGCATGTCCTTCTTGCCACCGCTGTTTTCTTATCTCTGCGAGCCGAAGGGACACACACACAAACATACACACACACACTCACACACACACACACACACGAACACACACGCACACACACACATACACTCACACACACACACGCACACACACATACACTCTTCACCTCTCGACTCCTACCTATTAGTCGCCCCTTACAAGAGGCAGGGCCTTCTTGCCTCGGCCCTATTCTTATCTCTGCAAGCCAAACGGACACACACACATACTCACACACGCACACACACACGCACACACGCATACACACATACACTCTTCACCTCTCGTCTCCTACCTATTAGTCGCCCCTTACAAAAGGCAGGGTCTTCTTGCCTTGGCCGTATTCTTATCTCTGCAATCCAAACGGACACACAAATATACACACACACTCACACACGCACACACACGCACACACACGCACACACGCAGACGCACACACACACACATACACTCTTCACCTCTCGACTTCTACCCATTAGTCACCGCTTACGACAGGCAGGGCTTTCTTGGCACGGACGTGTTCTTATCTCTGCGAGCCGACCGGACACACACACACTCACACACGCACACACACACACATACACTCTTCACCTCTCGACTCCTACCAATTAGTCGCCACTTACGACAGGCAGGGCCTTCTTGCCTCGGCCATAAGCTTATCTCTGCAAGCCGAACGGACACACACACACTCACACACACACGCACGCACACACGCACACACACGCACACACACACACACAAATACACTCTTCACCTCTCGACTCCTACCCATTAGTCGCCTCTTACGACAGGCATGGCCTTCTTGCCTCGGCCGTATTCTAATCTCTGCGAGCCGAATGGACACACACATACATACACACACACTTACACACGCACAAACACACACACACCCACACACGCACACACACACATACACTATTCACCTCTCGACTTCTACCTATTAGTCGCCCCATACAAGAGGCAGGGCCTTCTTGCCTCGGCCGTATTCTTATCTCTGCAAGCCAAACAGACACACACACACATACACACACACTTACACACGCACACACACGCACACACGCACACTCACACACACATACACTCTTCACCTCTCGACTCCTACCCATTAGTCGCCTCTTACGACAAGCAGGGCCTTCTTGCCACGGACGTATTCTTATCTCTGCGAGCCAAAGGTATACACACACACATATACACACACATACTCACACACACACGCACACACGCACACACACACACAATCTTCACCTCTCGACTCCTACGTATTAGTCGCCTCTTACGACAGGCATGGCCTTCTTGTCACGGCTGTATTTTTATCTCTGCGAGCAGAAGGGACACACACACATACACACACATACACACACACATTCACACACACACGCACGCACACATACACTCTTCACCTCTCGACTCCTACCCATTAGTCGCTCCTTAAGACTGGCAAGGCCTTCTTGCCACGGCTGTTTTCTTATCTCTGCGAGACGACCGGACACACATACACTCACACAAGCACACACACGCACACACGCACACACACACACACACACATACACTCTTCACCTCTCGACTTCTACCCATTAGTCACTGCTTACGACAGGCAGGGCCTTCTTGGCACGGACGTGTTCTTATCTCTGCGAGCCGACCGGACACACACACACTCACACACGCACACACACACGCACACACGCACACACACACATACACTCTTCACCTCTCGACTCCTACCAATTAGTCGCCACTTACGACAGGCAGGGCCTTCTTGCCTCGGCCGTAAGCTTATCTCTGCAAGCTGAACGGACACACACACTCACACACACAAGCACGCACACACGCACACACACACGCGCACACAATCACACAATTACACTCTTCACCTCTCGACTCCTACCCATTAGTCGCCTCTTACGACAGGCAGGGCCTTCTTGCCACGGCCGTGTTCTTATCTCTGCGAGCCGACCGGACACACACACACTCACACACGCACACACACACGCACACACGCACACACACACACATACACTCTTCAGCTCTCGACTCCTACCAATTAGTCGCTACTTACGACAGGCAGGGCCTTCTTGCCTCGGCCGTAAGCTTATCTCTGCAAGCTGAACGGACACACACACGCACACACACACGCACACACACACGCACGCACACATACACTCTTCACCTCTCGACTCCTACCCATTAGTCGCCCCTTAAGACTGGCATGGCCTTCTTGCCACGGCTGTTTTAATATCTCTGTGAGACGACCGGACACACACACACACTCACACAAGCACACACACGCACACACGCACACACACACACATACACTCTTCACCTCTCGACTTCTACCCATTAGTCACCGCTTACGACAGGCAGGGCCTTCTTGGCACGGACGTGTTCTTATCTCTGCGAGCCGACCGGACACACACACACTCACACACGCACACACACACGCACACACGCACACACACACATATACACTCTTCACCACTCGACTCCTACCCATTAGTCGCCTCTTACGACAGGCAGGGCCTTCTTGCCACGGCCGTGTTCTTATCTCTGCGAGCCGACTGGACACACACACACTCACACACAAATACACACACACACACTCACACACGCACACACACGCACACACGCACACTCACACACAAATACACTCTTCACCTCTCGACTCCTACCCATTAGTCACCTCTTACGACAGGCATGGCATTCTTGCCACCGCTGTTTTCTTTTCTCTGCGAGCCGAAGGGACACACATACACACACACACTCACAGACACACACACACGCACGCACACACGCACACACACATACACTCACACACACACGCACACACGCACACACACATACACTCTTCACCTCTTGATTCCTACCTATTATTCGCCCCTTACAAGAGGCAGGGCCTTCTTGCCTTGGCCGTATTCTTATCTCTGCAAGCCTAACGGACACACACACATACACACACACACTCACACACGCAAACACACACGCACACACATACACACACACACATACACTCTTCACCTCTCGACTCCTACCCATTAGTCGCCTCTTACGTCAGGCAGGGCCTTCTTTCCTCGGCCGTGTTCTTATCTCTGCAAGCCGAACGGACACACACACATACTCACACACGCACACACACACGCACACACACATACACTCTTCACCCCTCGACTCCTACCTATTAGTCGCCCCTTACAAGAGGCAGGGCCTTCTTGCCTCGGCCGTATTCTTATCTCTGCAAGCCTAACTGACACACACATACACACACACACACTCACACACGCAAACACACACGCACACACACACACACATACACTCTTCACCTCTCGACTCCTACCCATTAGTCGCCTCTTACGTCAGGAAGGGCCTTCTTTCCTCGGCCGTATTCTTATCTCTGTGAGCCGAAGAGACACACACACACACACATACACACACACTCACACACACAAGCACGCACACACGCACACACACACGCGCACACACACACACAATTACACTCTTCACCTCTCGACTCCTACCAATTAGTCGCCTCTTACGACAAGCATGGCCTTCTTGCCACCGCTGTTTTCTTATCTCTGCGAGCCGAAGGGACACACACATACACACACACTCACACACACACGCACGCACACATACATTCTTCACCTCTCGACTCCTACCCATTAGTCGGCCATTACGACAGGCATGGCCTTCTTGCCACCGCTGTTTTCTTATCTCTGCGAGCCGAAGGGACACACACATACACACACACTCACACACACACACACACATACACTTTTCACCTCTCGACTCCTACCCATTAGTCACCTCTTACGACAGGCATGGCCTTCTTGAAACCGCTGATTTCTTATCTCTGCGAGCCGAAGGGACACACACACAAACATACACACACACACTCACACACACACACACACACACGAACACACACGCACACACACATACACTCACACACACACACGCACACACACATACACTCTTCACCTCTCGACTCCTACCTATTAGTCGCCCCTTACAAGAGGCAGGGCCTTCTTGCCTCGGCCCTATTCTTATCTCTGCAAGCCAAACGGACACACACACATACTCACACACGCACACACACACGCACACACGCATACACACATACACTCTTCACCTCTCGTCTCCTACCCATTAGTCGCCCCTTACGACAGGCATGTCCTTCTTGCCACCGCTGTTTTCTTATCTCTGCGAGCCGAAGGGACACACACACAAACATACACACACACACTCACACACACACACACACACACGAACACACACGCACACACACATACACTCACACACACACACGCACACACACATACACTCTTCACCTCTCGACTCCTACCTATTAGTCGCCCCTTACAAGAGGCAGGGCCTTCTTGCCTCGGCCCTATTCTTATCTCTGCAAGCCAAACGGACACACACACATACTCACACACGCACACACGCACACACACACACAATCTTCACCTCTCGACTCCTACGTATTAGTCGCCTCTTACGACAGGCATGGCCTTCTTGTCACGGCTGTATTTTTATCTCTGCGAGCAGAAGGGACACACACACATACACACACATACACACACACATTCACACACACACGCACGCACACATACACTCTTCACCTCTCGACTCCTACCCATTAGTCGCTCCTTAAGACTGGCAAGGCCTTCTTGCCACGGCTGTTTTCTTATCTCTGCGAGACGACCGGACACACATACACTCACACAAGCACACACACGCACACACGCACACACACACACACACATACACTCTTCACCTCTCGACTTCTACCCATTAGTCACCGCTTACGACAGGCAGGGCCTTCTTGGCACGGACGTGTTCTTATCTCTGCGAGCCGACCGGACACACACACACTCACACACGCACACACACACGCACACACGCACACACACACACATACACTCTTCACCTCTCGACTCCTACCAATTAGTCGCCACTTACGACAGGCAGGGCCTTCTTGCCTCGGCCGTAAGCTTATCTCTGCAAGCTGAACGGACACACACACTCACACACACAAGCACGCACACACGCACACACACACGCGCACACAATCACACAATTACACTCTTCACCTCTCGACTCCTACCCATTAGTCGCCTCTTACGACAGGCAGGGCCTTCTTGCCACGGCCGTGTTCTTATCTCTGCGAGCCGACCGGACACACACACACTCACACACGCACACACACACGCACACACGCACACACACACACACACACACATACACTCTTCAGCTCTCGACTCCTACCAATTAGTCGCCACTTACGACAGGCAGGGCCTTCTTGCCTCGGCCGTAAGCTTATCTCTGCAAGCTGAACGGACACACACACGCACACACACACGCACACACACACGCACGCACACATACACTCTTCACCTCTCGACTCCTACCCATTAGTCGCCCCTTAAGACTGGCATGGCCTTCTTGCCACGGCTGTTTTAATATCTCTGTGAGACGACCGGACACACACACACACTCACACAAGCACACACACGCACACACGCACACACACACACATACACTCTTCACCTCTCGACTTCTACCCATTAGTCGCCTCTTACGACATTCAGGGACTTCTTGCCACGGACGTATTCTTATCTCTGCAAGCCGAACGGACACACACACATACTCACACACGCACACACACACACACGCACACACGCAAACGCACACTCACACGCACACGCATACGCACACGCACACACTCTCCACCTCTCGACTCCAATCCATTAGTCAACTCTTAAGACAGGCAGGGCCTTCTTGCCTCGGCCGTATTCTTATCTCTGCAAGCCGAACGGACACAGACACATACACACACGCTTACACACGCACACACACATACACTCTTTACCTCTCGACTCCTACCCATTAGTCGCTTCTTATAATAGGCAGGGCCTTCTTGCTACGGCCATGTTCTTATCTCTGCGAGCCGAACGGACATACACACACACTCAAACACACACGCACGCTAACACGCACACACACACACGCACACACGCACACGCACACGCACACGCACACACTCCACCTCTCGACTCCTATCCATTAGTCACCTCTTAAGACAGGCAGGGCCTTCTTGCCTCGGCCGTATTCTTATCTCTGCAAGCCGAATGGACACATACCTACATACACACACACACTTACACACGCACAAACACACACAAACCCACACACGCACCCACACATACACATACACTATTCACCTCTCGACTCCTACCTATTAGTCGCCCCTTACGACAGGCAGGGCCTTCTTGCCACGGCCGTGTTCTCATTTCAGCGAGCCGACCGGACACACACACACACGCACACACAAACACACGCACACAGGCACAAACGCACACACGCAAACGCACACGCTCACGCACACACTCTCCACCTCTCGATTCCTATCCATTAGTCGCCTCTTAAGACAGACAGGGCCTTCTTGCCACGGACGTATTTTTATCTCTGCGAGCCGAACGGACACACACACACACGCACAGACAAACACACGCACACAGGCACACACGCACACACGCACACGTACACGCACACGCACACCCTCTTCACCTCTCGACTCCTATCCATTAGTCGCCTCTTAAGACAGGCAGGGCCTTCTTGCCTCGGCCGTATTCTTATCTCTGCAAGCCAAACGGACACACACACATACACACACACACTCACACACACAAGCACGCACACACGCACACACACGCACACACACAAATACACTTTTCACCTCTCGACTCCTACCCATTAGTCGCCTCTTACGACAGGCATGGCCTTCTTGCCTCGGCCGTATTCTAATTTCTGCGAACCGAATGGACACACACATACATACACACATACATTTACACACGCACAAACACACACACACCCACACACGCACACACACATACACATACACTATTCACCTCTCGACTCCTACCTATTAGTCGCCCCTTACAAGAGGCAGGGCCTTCTTGCCTCGGCCGTATTCTAATCTTTGCGAACCGAATGGACACACACATACATACAAACACATATTTACACACGCACAAACACACACACACCCACACACGCACACACACATACACATACACTCTTAACCTCTCGACTCCTACCCATTAGTCGCCTCTTACGACATTCAGGGACTTCTTGCCACGGACGTATTCTTATCTCTGCAAGCCGAACGGACACACACACATACTCACACACGCACACACACACGCACACACGTACACACACACACATACACTCTTCACCTCTCGACTCCTACCCATTAGTCGCCTCTTACGACAGGCAGGGCCTTCTTGCCACGGCCGTGTTCTCATTTCAGCGAGCCGACCGGACACACACACACGCACACACAAACACACGCACACAGGCACACACGTACACACGCACACGTACACGCACACGCACACACTCTCCACCTCTCGACTCCTATCCATTAGTCGCCTCTTAAGACAGGCAGGGCCTTCTTGCAACGAACGCATTCTTATCTCTGCGAGCCGAACGGACACACACACACACACACTCACACACAAACACACACACGCAAGCACAAATACACTATTCACCTCTCGACTTCTACCCATTATTCTCCTCTTACGACAGGCAGGGACTTCTTGCCACGGCCGTGTTCTTATCTCTGCAAGCCGAACGGACACACACACACACGCACACACAAACACACGCACACACCTAAACTCTTCTAAACGACAGGCAGGGCCTTCTTGCCACGGCTGTATTCTTATCTCTGCAAGCCGAACGGACACACACATACACTCACACACGCACACACACACACACTCATACACAGGTACACTCTTCAACTCTCGATTCCTACCCATTAGTTGCTCCTTACAGCAGGCATGGCCTTCTTGCCACGGCCGTATTCGTACCTCTGCGAGCAGAAGAGACACGCACACACACACACACTCACACACACACTCACACACGCACGCACACACGCACACAAACACACACACATACACTCTTCACCCCTCGACTCCTACCCATTATTCTGCTCTTACGACAGGCAGGGCCTTCTTGCCACGGACGTATTCTCATCTCTGCGAGCCGAACATACACACACACACACGCACACTCGCACACACACACACACATACACGCTCCACCTCTCGACTCCTACCCATTAGTCGCCTCTTACGACATTCAGGGACTTTTTGCTACGGCCGTGTTCTTATCTCTGCGAGCCGAACGGACACACACACACTCACACACACACGCACACACGCACACACGCACACAAACATACACTCTTCACCTCTCGACTCCTACCTATTAGTCGCCTCTTACGATAGGCAGGGCCTTCTTGCCTCGGTCGTGTTTTTATCTCTGCAAGCCGAACTAACACACACACATACTCACACACGCACACACACACGCACACACGCACACACACATACACTTTTCACCTCTCGACTCCTACTTATTAGTCGCCCACTCTTCGCCTCTCGACTCCCATCCATTAGTCGCCCCGTACGATTTGCATCGCTTTCTTGCCACGGCTCTTTTCTTATCTCTGCGAGCTGAAGGGACACACACACATACATACACACACACTCACAAACACACACACACACACGCACGCACACACGCACACACACATACACTCACACACACACACAAACACGCCCACACGCACACACACATACATTCTTCACCTCTCGACTCCTACCTATTAGTCGCCTCTTACGATAGGCAGGGCCTTCTTGCCTTGGCCGCGTTCTTATCACTGCAAGCCGAACGGACACACACACATACTCACACACGCACACACACACGCACACACGCACACAAACATACACTCTTCACCTTTCGACTCCTACCTATTAGTCGCCTCTTACGATAGGCAGGGCCTTCTTGCCTCGGTCGTGTTCTTATTTCTGCAAGCCGACCGCACACACACACACTCACACACTCACATACACACACACATAAACACGCACGCACACGTACACGCACACACTCTCCACCTCTCGACTCCTACTTATTAGTCGCCCACTCTTCGCCTCTCGACTCCTATCCATTAGTCGCCCCGTACGATTTGCATCGCTTTCTTGCCACGGCTCTTTTCTTATCTCTGCGAGCTGAAGGGACACACACACATACATACACACACACTCACAAACACACACACACACACGCACGCACACACGCACACACACATACACTCACACACACACACAAACACGCCCACACGCACACACACATATATTCTTCACCTCTCGACTCCTACCTATTAGTCGCCTCTTACGATAGGCAGGGCCTTCTTGCCTTGGCCGTGTTCTTATCACTGCAAGCCGAACGGACACACACACATACTTACACACGCACACACACACGCACACACGCACACACACACATACACTCTTCACCTCTCGACTCCTACTTATTACTTGCCTCCTACGACAGGCAGGGCCTTCTTGCCACGGCTGTGTTCTTATCTCTGCGAGCCGACCGCACACACACACTCACACACTCACATAGACACACACATAAACACGCACGCACACGTACACGCACACACTCTCCACCTCTCGACTCCTATCCATTAGTCGCCTCTTACGACAGGCAGGGCCTTCTTGCTACGGACGTGTTCTTATCTCTGCGAGCCAAACGGACACACACACACACACACTCGCACACACACATACACACACATACACGCTTCACCTCTCGACTCCTACCCATTAGTCGCCTCTTACGACATTCAGGGACTTCTTGCCACGGCCGTGTTCTTATCTCTGCGAGCCGAACGGACACACACACACTCACACAAACACACGCACACACGCACACACATGCACCCACACACACGCACACGCACACGCACACACTCTCCACCTCTCGACTCCTATCCATAAGCCACCTCTTAAGACAGGCAGGGCCTTCTGCCACGGCCGTAATCTTATCTCTGCGAGCCGAGCGGACAAACACACACACTCACACACATACACACATACACTCTTCACCTCTCGACCCCTTCCTTTTAGTCGCCTCTTACGAGAGGCAGGGCCTTCTTGCCCCCGCCGTATTCATAATTCTGCAAGCCGAACGGACACACACACTTATACACACACTCACACACGCACAAACACACATACACGCACACACGCACACACACATACACTCTTCACCTATCGACTACTACCAATTAGTCGCTCCTTACAGCAAGCATGGCCTTTTTGCCACGGCCGTATTCTTATCTCTGCAAGCCGAACGGACACACACACATACTCACACACGCACACACACACACACGCACACAAACATACACTCTTCACCTCTCGACTCCTACCTATTAGTCGCCTCTTACGATAGGCAGGGCCTTCTTGCCTCGGTCGTGTTCTTATTTCTGCAAGCCGAACTAACACACACACACACTCACACACGCACACACACACGCACACACGCACACACACACACATACACTCTTCACCTCTCGACTCCTACTTATTACTCGCCTCTTACGACAGGCAGGGCCTTCTTGCCACGGCTGTGTTCTTATCTCTGCGAGCCGACCGCACACACACACACTCACACACTCACATACACACACACTTAAACACGCACGCACACGTACACGCACACACTCTCCACCTCTCGACTCCTATCCATTAGTCGCCTCTTACGACAGGCAGGGCCTTTTTGCTACGGACGTGTTCTTATCTCTGCGGGCCAAATGGACACACACACACACACACTCGCACACACACATACACACACATACACGCTTTACCTCTCGACTTCTACCCAGTAGTCGCCTCTTACGACATTCAGGGACTTCTTGCCACGGCCGTGTTCTTATCTCTGCGTGCCGAACGGACACACACACACTCACACACACACACGCACACACACGCACCCACACACACGCACACGCACACGCACACACTCTCCACCTCTCGACTCCTATCCATTAGCCGCCTCTTAAGACAGGCAGGGCCTTCTTGCCACGGCCGTAATCTTATCTCTGCGAGCCGAGCGGACAAACACACACACACTTACACACACACACACACATACACTCTTCACCTCTCGACCCCTACCTTTTAGTCGCCTCTTACGAGAGGCAGGGCC
Organism: Diabrotica undecimpunctata; assembly: GCF_040954645.1. Taxonomy (NCBI): domain Eukaryota; kingdom Metazoa; phylum Arthropoda; class Insecta; order Coleoptera; family Chrysomelidae; genus Diabrotica; species Diabrotica undecimpunctata. The sequence continues at coordinate 130,477 of NW_027311889.1, read as the reverse complement.
TTCTTGCCCCGGCCGTATTCATATCTCTGCAAGCCGAACGGACACACACACTTATACACACACACTCACACACGCACAAACACACATACACGCACACACGCACACACACATACACTCTTCACCTATCGACTACTACCAATTAGTCGCTCCTTACAGCAAGCATGGCCTTTTTGCCACGGCCGTATTCTTATCTCTGCAAGCCGAACAGACACACACACATACTCACACACGCACACACACACGCACACACGCACACAAACATACACTCTTCACCTCTCGACTCCTACCTATTAGTCGCCTCTTACGATAGGCAGGGCCTTCTTGCCTCGGTCGTGTTCTTATTTCTGCAAGCCGAACTAACACACACACATACTCACACACGCACACACACACGCACACACACACGCACACACACATACACTCTTCACCTCTCGACTCCTACTTATTACTCGCCTCTTACGACAGGCAGGGCCTTCTTGCCACGGCTGTGTTCTTATCTCTGCGAGCCGACCGCACACACACACACTCACACACTCACATACACACACACTTAAACACGCACGCACACGTACACGCACACACTCTCCACCTCTCGACTCCTATCCATTAGTCGCCTCTTACGACAGGCAGGGCCTTCTTGCTACGGACGTGTTCTTATCTCTGCGGGCCAAACGGACACACACACACACACACTCGCACACACACATACACACACATACACGCTTTACCTCTCGACTCCTACCCATTAGTCGCCTCTTACGACATTCAGGGACTTCTTGCCACGGCCGTGTTCTTATCTCTGCGAGCCGAACGGACACACACACACTCACACACACACACGCACACACCCGCACCCACACACACGCACACGCACACGCACACACTCTCCACCTCTCGACTAATATCCATTAGCCGCCTCTTAAGACAGGCAGGGCCTTCTTGCCACGGCCGTAATCTTATCTCTGCGAGCCGAGCGGACAAACACACACACTCACACACACACACACATACACTCTTCACCTCTCGACCCCTACCTTTTAGTCGCCTCTCACGAGAGGCAGGGCCTTCTTGCCCCGGCCGTATTCATATCTCTGCAAGCCGAACGGACACACACACTTATACACACACACTCACACACGCACAAACACACACACGCACACACGCACACACACATACACTCTTCACCTCTCGACTCCTACCTTTTAGTCGCCTCTTACGATAAGCAGGGCCTTCTTGCCGCGGTCGTGTTCTCATCTCTGCAAGCCAAACTAACACACACACATACTCACACACCCACACACACGCACACACACACGCACACACGCACACACACACATACACTCTTCACCTCTCGACTCCTACTTTTTAGTTGACCCTTACAAGAGGCAGGGCCTTCTGGCCTCGGCCGTATTCTTATCTCTGCAAGCCAAACGGACACACACACATACACACACACTCACACACGCCCACACACGCACACACGCACACACACACACACACATACACTCTTCACCTCTCGACTCCTACCCATTATTCTCCTCTTACGACAGGCAGGGACTTCTTGCCACGGCCGTGTTCTTATCTCTGCAAGCCGAACGGACACACACACATACTCACACACGCACACACACACGCACACACACACATACACTCTTCACCTCTCGACTCCTACCCATTATTCTCCTATTACGACAGGCAGGGACTTCTTGCCACGGCCGTGTTCTTATCTCTGCAAGCCGAACGGACACACACACACACGCACACGCACACACTCTCCACCTCTCGACTCCTACCCATTAGTCGTTTCTTACGACAGGCAGGGCCTTCTTGCCTCGGTCGTATTCTTATCTCTGCAAGCCAAACGGACACACACCCACACACAAATACACACACATACTCACACACGCACAAACACACGCACACACACAAAGACACATACACTCTTCACCTCTCGACTCCTATTCATTAGTCGCCTCTTACGACAGGCAGGGACTTCTTGCCACGGCCGTGTTCTTATCTCTGCGAGCCGACCGGGCACACACACACTGACACACACACACATTCACACACACACTCACACACATACGCACACACGCAAACACACACATACACTCTTTACCTCTCGACTCCTACCCATTATTCTCCTCTTACGACAGGCAGGGCCTTCTTGCCCCGGCCGTATTCATATCTCTGCAAGCCGAACGGACACACACACTTATACACACACACTCACACACGCACAAACACACATACACGCACACACGCACACACACATACACTCTTCACCTATCGACTACTACCAATTAGTCGCTCCTTACAGCAAGCATGGCCTTTTTGCCACGGCCGTATTCTTATCTCTGCAAGCCGAACAGACACACACACATACTCACACACGCACACACACACGCACACACGCACACAAACATACACTCTTCACCTCTCGACTCCTACCTATTAGTCGCCTCTTACGATAGGCAGGGCCTTCTTGCCTCGGTCGTGTTCTTATTTCTGCAAGCCGAACTAACACACACACATACTCACACACGCACACACACACGCACACACACATACACTCTTCACCTCTCGACTCCTACTTATTACTCGCCTCTTACGACAGGCAGGGCCTTCTTGCCACGGCTGTGTTCTTATCTCTGCGAGCCGACCGCACACACACACACTCACACACTCACATACACACACACTTAAACACGCACGCACACGTACACGCACACACTCTCCACCTCTCGACTCCTATCCATTAGTCGCCTCTTACGACAGGCAGGGCCTTCTTGCTACGGACGTGTTCTTATCTCTGCGGGCCAAACGGACACACACACACACTCGCACACACACATACACACACATACACGCTTTACCTCTCGACTCCTACCCATTAGTCGCCTCTTACGACATTCAGGGACTTCTTGCCACGGCCGTGTTCTTATCTCTGCGAGCCGAACGGACACACACACACTCACACACACACACGCACACACCCGCACCCACACACACGCACACGCACACGCACACACTCTCCACCTCTCGACTAATATCCATTAGCCGCCTCTTAAGACAGGCAGGGCCTTCTTGCCACGGCCGTAATCTTATCTCTGCGAGCCGAGCGGACAAACACACACACTCACACACACACACACATACACTCTTCACCTCTCGACCCCTACCTTTTAGTCGCCTCTCACGAGAGGCAGGGCCTTCTTGCCCCGGCCGTATTCATATCTCTGCAAGCCGAACGGACACACACACTTATACACACACACTCACACACGCACAAACACACACACGCACACACGCACACACACATACACTCTTCACCTCTCGACTCCTACCTTTTAGTCGCCTCTTACGATAAGCAGGGCCTTCTTGCCGCGGTCGTGTTCTCATCTCTGCAAGCCAAACTAACACACACACATACTCACACACCCACACACACGCACACACACACGCACACACGCACACACACACATACACTCTTCACCTCTCGACTCCTACTTTTTAGTTGACCCTTACAAGAGGCAGGGCCTTCTGGCCTCGGCCGTATTCTTATCTCTGCAAGCCAAACGGACACACACACATACACACACACTCACACACGCCCACACACGCACACACGCACACACACACACACACATACACTCTTCACCTCTCGACTCCTACCCATTATTCTCCTCTTACGACAGGCAGGGACTTCTTGCCACGGCCGTGTTCTTATCTCTGCAAGCCGAACGGACACACACACATACTCACACACGCACACACACACGCACACACACACATACACTCTTCACCTCTCGACTCCTACCCATTATTCTCCTATTACGACAGGCAGGGACTTCTTGCCACGGCCGTGTTCTTATCTCTGCAAGCCGAACGGACACACACACACACGCACACGCACACACTCTCCACCTCTCGACTCCTACCCATTAGTCGTTTCTTACGACAGGCAGGGCCTTCTTGCCTCGGTCGTATTCTTATCTCTGCAAGCCAAACGGACACACACCCACACACAAATACACACACATACTCACACACGCACAAACACACGCACACACACAAAGACACATACACTCTTCACCTCTCGACTCCTATTCATTAGTCGCCTCTTACGACAGGCAGGGACTTCTTGCCACGGCCGTGTTCTTATCTCTGCGAGCCGACCGGGCACACACACACTGACACACACACACATTCACACACACACTCACACACGTACGCACACACGCAAACACACACATACACTCTTTACCTCTCGACTCCTACCCATTATTCTCCTCTTACGACAGGCAGGGACTTCTTGCCACAGCCGTGTTCTTATCTCTGCAAGCCGAACGGACACACACACGCGCACACACAAACACACGCACACAGGCACACACGCACACACGCACACGTACACGCACACGCACACACTCTCCACCTCTCGACTCCTATCCATTAGTCGCCTCTTAAGACAGGCAGGGCCTTCTTGCCTCGGCCGTATTTATATCTCTGCAAGCCAAACGGACACACACACACAAATACACACACATACTCACACACGCACAAACACACGCACACACACAAAGACACATACACTCTTCACCTCTCGACTCCTATTCATTAGTCGCCTCTTACGACAGGCAGGGACTTCTTGCTACGGCCGTGTTCTTATCTCTGCGAGCCGACCGGACACACACACTGACACACACACACACATTCACACACACACTCACATACGTACGCACACACGCACACACACACATACACTCTTCACCTCTCGACTCCTACCCATTATTCTCCTCTTACGACAGGCAGGGTCTTCTTGCCACGGCCGTGTTCTTATCTCTGCAAGCCGAACGGACACACACACACACGCACACACACACACGCACTCGCACACGCACACGCACACGCACACACTCTTCACCTCTCGACTCCTACCCATTATTCTCCTCTTACGACAGGCAGGGACTACTTGCCACGGCCGTGTTCTTATCTCTGCAAGCCGAACGGACACACACATACACACACACTCACACACACACACGCACACACGCACGCACACACGCACACACACATACACTCACACACACAAACACGCACATACGCACACACACATACATTCTTCACCTCTCGACTCCTACCTATTAGTCGTCTCTCACGACAGGCAGGGTCTTCTTGCCTCGGCCGTGTTCTTATCTCTGCAAGCCGAACAGACACACACACACTCACACACACACACATACACTCTTAACCTCTCGACTCCTACCCATTAGTCGCCTCTTACGACATTCAGGGACTTCTTGCCACGGACGTATTCTTATCTCTGCAAGCCGAACGGACACACACACACATACTCACACACGCACACACACACACACACACGCACACACGCACACGCACACTCACACGCACACGCATACGCACACGCACACACTCTCCACCTCTCGACTCCAATCCATTAGTCACCTCTTAAGACAGGCAGGGCCTTCTTTCCAAACCTCTCGACTCCTATCCATTAGTCGCCTCTTAAGACAGGCAGGGCCTTCTTGCCACAGACGTATTTCTATCTCTGCGAGCCGAACGGACACACACACACACACTTGCACACACACACACACACACACATACACGCTTCACATCTCGACTCCTACCAATTAGTCGCTCCTTACAGCAAGCATGGCCTTCTTGCCACGGACGTATTCTTATCTCTGCGAGCCAAAGGTATACACACACACACATACACACACATACACACACACATTCACACACACACGCACGCACACATACACTCTTCACCTCTCGACTCCTACCCATTAGTCGCCCCTTAAGACTGGCAAGGCCTTCTTGCCACGGCTGTTTTCTTATCTCTGCGAGACGACCGGACACACATACACTCACACAAGCACACACACGCACACACGCACACACACACACATACACTCTTCACCTCTCGACTTCTACCCATTAGTCACCGCTTACGACAGGCAGGGCCTTCTTGGCACGGACGTGTTCTTATCTCTGCGAGCCGACCGGACACACACACACTCACACACGCACACACACACGCACACACGCACACACACACATACACTCTTCACCTCTCGACTCCTACCAATTAGTCGCCACTTACGACAGGCAGGGCCTTCTTGCCTCGACCGTAAGCTTATCTCTGCAAGCTGAACGGACACACACACACACGCACACGCACACACTCTCCACCTCTCGACTCCTACCCATTAGTCGTTTCTTACGACAGGCAGGGCCTTCTTGCCTCGGTCGTATTCTTATCTCTGCAAGCCAAACGGACACACACCCACACACAAATACACACACATACTCACACACGCACAAACACACGCACACACACAAAGACACATACACTCTTCACCTCTCGACTCCTATTCATTAGTCGCCTCTTACGACAGGCAGGGACTTCTTGCCACGGCCGTGTTCTTATCTCTGCGAGCCGACCGGGCACACACACACTGACACACACACACATTCACACACACACTCACACACGTACGCACACACGCAAACACACACATACACTCTTTACCTCTCGACTCCTACCCATTATTCTCCTCTTACGACAGGCAGGGACTTCTTGCCACAGCCGTGTTCTTATCTCTGCAAGCCGAACGGACACACACACGCGCACACACAAACACACGCACACAGGCACACACGCACACACGCACACGTACACGCACACGCACACACTCTCCACCTCTCGACTCCTATCCATTAGTCGCCTCTTAAGACAGGCAGGGCCTTCTTGCCTCGGCCGTATTTATATCTCTGCAAGCCAAACGGACACACACACACAAATACACACACATACTCACACACGCACAAACACACGCACACACACAAAGACACATACACTCTTCACCTCTCGACTCCTATTCATTAGTCGCCTCTTACGACAGGCAGGGACTTCTTGCTACGGCCGTGTTCTTATCTCTGCGAGCCGACCGGACACACACACTGACACACACACACACATTCACACACACACTCACATACGTACGCACACACGCACACACACACATACACTCTTCACCTCTCGACTCCTACCCATTATTCTCCTCTTACGACAGGCAGGGTCTTCTTGCCACGGCCGTGTTCTTATCTCTGCAAGCCGAACGGACACACACACACACGCACACACACACACGCACTCGCACACGCACACGCACACGCACACACTCTTCACCTCTCGACTCCTACCCATTATTCTCCTCTTACGACAGGCAGGGACTACTTGCCACGGCCGTGTTCTTATCTCTGCAAGCCGAACGGACACACACATACACACACACTCACACACACACACGCACACACGCACGCACACACGCACACACACATACACTCACACACACAAACACGCACATACGCACACACACATACATTCTTCACCTCTCGACTCCTACCTATTAGTCGTCTCTCACGACAGGCAGGGTCTTCTTGCCTCGGCCGTGTTCTTATCTCTGCAAGCCGAACAGACACACACACACTCACACACACACACATACACTCTTAACCTCTCGACTCCTACCCATTAGTCGCCTCTTACGACATTCAGGGACTTCTTGCCACGGACGTATTCTTATCTCTGCAAGCCGAACGGACACACACACACATACTCACACACGCACACACACACACACACGCACACACGCACACGCACACTCACACGCACACGCATACGCACACGCACACACTCTCCACCTCTCGACTCCAATCCATTAGTCACCTCTTAAGACAGGCAGGGCCTTCTTTCCAAACCTCTCGACTCCTATCCATTAGTCGCCTCTTAAGACAGGCAGGGCCTTCTTGCCACAGACGTATTTCTATCTCTGCGAGCCGAACGGACACACACACACACTTGCACACACACACACACACACACATACACGCTTCACATCTCGACTCCTACCAATTAGTCGCTCCTTACAGCAAGCATGGCCTTCTTGCCACGGACGTATTCTTATCTCTGCGAGCCAAAGGTATACACACACACACATACACACACATACACACACACATTCACACACACACGCACGCACACATACACTCTTCACCTCTCGACTCCTACCCATTAGTCGCCCCTTAAGACTGGCAAGGCCTTCTTGCCACGGCTGTTTTCTTATCTCTGCGAGACGACCGGACACACATACACTCACACAAGCACACACACGCACACACGCACACACACACACATACACTCTTCACCTCTCGACTTCTACCCATTAGTCACCGCTTACGACAGGCAGGGCCTTCTTGGCACGGACGTGTTCTTATCTCTGCGAGCCGACCGGACACACACACACTCACACACGCACACACACACGCACACACGCACACACACACACATACACTCTTCACCTCTCGACTCCTACCAATTAGTCGCCACTTACGACAGGCAGGGCCTTCTTGCCTCGACCGTAAGCTTATCTCTGCAAGCTGAACGAACACACACACTCACACACACAAGCACGCACACACGCACACACACACGCGCACACAATCACACAATTACACTCTTCACCTCTCGACTCCTACCCATTAGTTGCCTCTTACGACAGGCAGGGCCTTCTTGCCACGGCCGTGTTCTTATCTCTGCGAGACGACCGGACACACACACACACACACTCACACAATCACACACACGCACACACGCAGACGCACACACACACACATACACTCTTCACCTCTCGACTTCTACCCATTAGTCACCGCTTACGACAGGCAGGGCTTTCTTGGCACGGACGTGTTCTTATCTCTGCAAGCCGAACGGACACACACACACTCACACACACACGCACGCACACACGCACACACACGCACACACACACACCAATACACTCTTCACCTCTCGACTCCTACCCATTAGTCGCCTCTTACGACAGGCATGGCCTTCTTGCCTCGGCCGTATTCTAATCTCTGCGAGCCGAATGGACACACACATACATACACACACTTACACACGCACAAACACACACACACACCCACACACGCACACACACATACACTATTCACCTCTCGACTCCTACCTATTAGTCGCCCCATACAAGAGGCAGGGCCTTCTTGCCTTGGCCGTATTCTTATCTCTGCAAGCCAAACAGACACACACACATACACACACACTTACACACGCACACATACGCACACGCCTCTTACGACAGGCAGGGCCCTCTTGCCACGGCCGTGTTCTTATCTCTGCGAGCCGACTGGACACACACACTCACACACACAAATACACACACACACTCACACACGCACACACACGCACACACGCACACTCACACACACATACACTCTTCACCTCTCGACTCCTACCCATTAGTCGCCTCTTACGACAAGCAGGGCCTTCTTGCCACGGCGGTGTTCTTATCTCTGCAAGCCGAACGGACACACACACACACGCACACACAAACACACGCTCACAGGCATACACGCACACACGCACACGCACACGCACACACTCCAAACCTCTCGACTCCTATCCATTAGTCGCCTCTTAAGACAGGCAGGGCCTTCTTGCCACAGAGGTATTTCTATCTCTGCGAGCCGAACGGACACACACACACACTTGCACACACACACACACACACACACACACACACACACACACATACACGCTTCACCTCTCGACTCCTACCAATTAGTCGCTCCTTACAGCAAGCATGGCCTTCTTGCCACGGACGTATTCTTATCTCTTCGAGCCAAAGGTATACACACACACATACACACACATACTCACACACACGCGCACACACGCACACACACACACAATCTTCACCTCTCGACTCCTACCCATTAGTCGCCTCTTACGACAGGCATAGCCTTCTTGTCACGGCTGTATTTTTATCTCTGCGAGCAGAAGGGACACACACACATACACACACATACACACACATTCACACACACACGCACGCACACATACACTCTTCACCTCTCGACTCCTACCCATTAGTCGCCCCTTAAGACTGGCATGGCCTTCTTGCCACGGCTGTTTTAATATCTCTGTGAGACGACCGGACACACACACACACTCACACAAGCACACACACGCACACACGCACACACACACACATACACTCTTCACCTCTCGACTTCTACCCATTAGTCACCGCTTACGACAGGCAGGGCCTTCTTGGCACGGACGTGTTCTTATCTCTGCGAGCCGACCGGACACACACACACTCACACACGCACACACACACGCACACACGCACACACACACACATACACTCTTCACCTCTCGACTCCTACCAATTAGTCGCCACTTACGACAGGCAGGGCCTTCTTGCCTCGGCCGTAAGCTTATCTCTGCAAGCTGAACGGACACACACACTTACACACACAAGCACGCACACACGCACACACACACGCGCACACACTCACACAATTACACTCTTCACCTCTCGACTCCTACCCATTAGTCGCCTCTTACGACAGGCAGGGCCTTCTTGCCACTGCCGTGTTCTTATCTCTGCGAGACGACCGGACACACACACACACTCACACAAGCACACACACGCACACACGCACACACATACACATACACTCTTCACCTCTCGACTTCTACCCATTAGTCACCGCTTACGACAGGCAGGGCCTTCTTGGCACGGACGTGTTCTTATCTCTGCGAGCCGACTGGACACACACACTCACACACACAAATACACACACACACACAAGCACGCACACACGCACACACACACGCGCACACACACACACAATTACACTCTTCATCTCTCGACTCCTACCCATTAGTCGCCTCTTACGACAGGCATGGCCTTCTTGCCACCGCTGTTTTCTTATCTCTGCGAGCCGAAGGGACACACACATACACACACACTCACACACACACGCACGCACACATACACTTTTCACCTCTCGACTCCTACCCATTAGTCGCCTCTTACGACAGGCAGGGCTTCTTGCCACGGCCGTATTCTTATCTCTGCGAGCCGAACGGACAGACACACACACACTCACACACCCACACACGCACACACACACACACATACACTTTTCACCTCTCGACTCCTACCCATTAGTCGTCTTTTACGACAGGCAGGGCCTTTTTGCCACGGCCGTGTTTTTACCTCTGCGAGCCATTGCCGTATTCTTATCTCTGCAAGCTGAACGGACACACACAATCACACACACAAGCACGCACACACGCACACACACACGCGCACAAACACACACAATTACACTCTTCACCTCTCGACTCCTACCCATTAGTCGCCTCTTACGAATTACGATACATTAACCCCGATTGTCAGCAGTATTGCAGTTCAATAGTCCAGCCGATCAGCAGTTTCGACACATATTGCAGACAAGTTGTCATCAATTAATTTCATATAAATACTGTAAATTTTCATTTTAAAGTTAGTTGTAATTATATTAAATAAAGTGCTGTTACTCTGTCAGTTGTACCTTTAAAAGGGCCTTTTTAAAAAGTACCTTCGGGAGTGACAACCCTTAAGTGGCGCATTCAGTAGATTAGTGGGAGAGTCTCCAGAAGATCCTCGTCGTTCTCAAACGTTTACCCGCTACCGAACCCAAATCCAGGGAAAACTGCAGCTATTTAACCCACGGATTCCAGGCAAATTGGCACAGAAACATATTTATGAAGAAAGCTGAAAAGAAACTTAAAGAAGAAAAGAAACTTGTACCTAAAAGGAATGCATCCAAGCATCATCCTATTACTGTAAGCAAATTTCATCTTATTTCTAATTCTAATATCAATTCACAAGTATCATCCTTTAGAATAAGCGATTCTCTTTCAACAATTTTTGAATCTAATATAGAATCTAGTGAAAATATTAAACCAGATTTACATTTAGTTGATAATAATCATATTTTTAAAACCACAAATTTGTTTGAAATACCTTCTATAATTATAACACCAGCATCCATTTCAAATAATTCTAATATGGCACCCATTTTTGATGTTAATAAAGACCTTTCTATCGTACCAGAGTACGACGGCAATCCAAATGAACTCCACAATTTTATTGATGTTATTTCCATGCTTCTAAACCATTTCTGGGATCATACAAATCCCGAAAATTTTCAAAATCATATGCTTACCCGGGGAATTATGAACAAAATTAAAGGAAGAGCCAGAGAAATTATTTCTGTATACGGCTGTAAAGACTGGCCGTCAATAAAATCAATTCTTGTCCAAAATTTTGCAGACCAACGAAACGAAAACTCATTAACTAGAGATTTAGTTAACCTTCGGCAAGCTCCAAACGAAAACCCCCATCAATTTCATGAAAAAGTTATGAGTCTTCTAAATACCATTTCAAATCATATTGAATTACACACGGAAAACGAGGAAGTTAAAAGAAGTAAAAAAGAATTTTTCCAACAACAAGCTCTAACCACATTTTTGGCAGGCCTAAGAGAACCCCTAGGATCAACGATTCGATCCATGAGACCACCCAATCTCGCTCTTGCTATCCAATATATTCAGGAAGAAAATAACATTAGATATCTCCAAAAAACTCATAATTATTCCTTGCCATCTTCTAATAAACCATCTGCGACTTCACAAACACAGAGATCCAATTTAACTCATACACCTGCTCCTACACGATGGCAGCCTGAGGTGCCTAAGCCCCAATGGCCACAGCCATTCTTTAGACCAAATCAAATTCCTGTGCAACAACAATCATTCAATAATAGTCCAAGAGGGACATTTCAACCCCCTAGATTCCAACAAAATCATCAACTCACTCCATATGCACAAAATTCTAGGGCTAATCAACCCAATTTTCATAAACCAGTTCCATCTCAATCATATAAGCCAACACCTATGAGCGTATCTACACGCCAAACCGGCTTTAATAGACCCCAATCTCAAAGAAACTTCCGCTTTCAACAAACTGCCAGCCCCCGATTCACCGTAGAAGAACTCTTTAATATCGAACAAGAGGAAAATAATTACGATGAAGGTATAGACAATGACACATACCCAGATTACACTTATTATGAGCAAGAAAGCCAAGAATATGAGGAAGATGTAAATTTTCAAACGTTTCAAGACGAAAAAGAAGAAACGTAGTAGAATTGCATTCCTATGCCGACAAAAGAGAGCTTCCTTACATTAAAATTCAAAATCCCCCTCTTAAACTTCTTATTGATACAGGAGCCACTAAATCTTTCCTTAATCCTGATATAGCTAATAAATTCTACAAGAATAATATTAAATATGAACCATTTATCGTTACATCAATTTTTCAAAATCATTCACAGGATTATTGTGTAGAAATCCCAATTTTTCCCGAATTTAACTCCGATATTAACCTAAAATTTTATCTTTTCAAATTTCACAAGACATTTGACGGTCTTATCGGCCTCGATAATCTTAAACTTCTAAAAGCAAATCTCGATTTTACCCAAGCTACTCTTACTACAGAGCATTCTATTCTTCCTATTAATTACTACGTCACAAACAAAGCCCAATTCTATACAGTCCAGCTAGAGCCCCAATCAATTACCCAAGTCCGCTTACCAGTAAAGGAAACATCAGGTACAATCGTCATCCCAAGACAAGAAGTCGAAGGTGCCATCCTAAGAGAAACTCTCACCATTGCCTGTAATCAACTCGCCTGGACCGAGCTAGTCAATAACACCGATGAATACATCCAAGTAGCATTAACTGATCCCATCAAAAGTCAACCCATAAATCTCGAGGAATATCATATATATACGTCAGATATCATACCTACCGAAGACAGTAATCTAAAAGATGTCGATCCTCTCCTTAGAACCGATCATCTTAATACCGAAGAAGAATCTCACCTAAGACGACTGTGCAGGAAGTTTGCAGAGATATTTCATCATCCAGACGATCCTTTAACATTTACTAACCAAATAAAGCACCATATACGAACCAAAGACGAAGTTCCAGTTTATACCAAGTCATATCGGTATCCACACATCCATAAAGAAGAAGTACGTAAGCAGATCACTTCGATGCTTGATCAAGGAATTATCAGACCGAGTCAATCACCCTGGTCATCTCCAATCTGGGTCGTTCCAAAGAAACCAGATGCCTCAGGAAAAATTAAATGGAGAATAGTTGTCGACTACCGGAAGGTGAACGAGAAAACCATCGATGACCGATATCCAATTCCAAATATAACAGACATTCTGGACAAACTAGGACGCTGCCAATACTTCTCAACCCTAGATCTAGCCAGCGGATTCCATCAAATTGAAATGGCCGAAGAAGATATTCAGAAGACTGCATTTAACGTTGAAAATGGCCACTATGAATACATGAGAATGCCGTTCGGACTCAAAAATGCACCCTCAACATTCCAGAGAGTAATGGAGAACGTACTAAAAGGACTAATAGGAGAAATATGTCTGGTCTACATGGACGACATTATTGTATTTTCAACCTCTCTTCAAGAACATATGGTAAATCTTAAGAAAATTTTTGAAAGATTAAGAGAAACAAGATTTAAGATACAAGTTGACAAATGTGAATTCCTTAAGAAAGAAGTCGATTTTCTAGGTCACGTCGTAACCTGCGAGGGAATTAAACCAAACCCGACTAAGATTAAAGCCATCATAGACTATCCTGTACCAAAAACAACAAAAGAAATTCGAGGATTTTTAGGATTACTTGGTTACTATAGAAAATTCATAAAGGACTTTGCCAAAATTACAAAACCACTTACCATATGTCTAAAAAGGATGCAAAAATTGAACACACCGAAGAATTCTTAAACTGTATCAAAACCTGTAAAAGCTTATTGATTAATGAACCACTTCTGCAATATCCAGACTTCACTAAACCCTTTAACCTCACGACTGATGCAAGCAACTTCGCTATAGGAGCCATACTATCACAAGGTCCAATAGGAAATGATAAACCTATCGCCTATGCATCCAGAACTTTAAATGAAACAGAACTGAAATATTCGACTATCGAAAAGGAGATGTTAGCAATTGTGTGGGCTACTAAATACTTCCGCCCATACCTTTTCGGACGAAAGTTCAAAATTTTATCTGACCATCGACCTCTACAATGGCTATTTTCACTTAAAGATCCAAACTCAAAGCTTGTCAGATGGAGATTAAAGCTGGAGGAATTTGATTACGAAGTAATATATAAAAAAGGCAAATCCAACACCAATGCAGATGCTTTATCCCGTGTCGAAATTCACACGAAAGAATTAAACAGTGTAGACGAGAATATGGAAGAAATAATGAAACTCCTCTCAAAAGATGACGATGATATCTCCATGATTAATCACCCCAGTTCCTTATCCGATCTGGAAGAATTTCTAACCGACCCAGCCAAAGAGTCTCAAAAAACTTTGAATCCGTCAACCCCTTTAGGTGACTTAGATAAAATCATCCAAAAAAATCAAACTGCAACGTTAACTCCCGAAGAAATAAAGATAATAGACGAAATCCTACATGAAGACAGCAAACAGCAAAAATCTAAAGCTCAGCCATCAAACTCCCAATACTTACAAGAAGATAACGATACAGATGTAACCAAACATTCCACGGCAGAAAATCCAATAATGGGAATTCCAATTAGCGAGAAACCACTAAATTGTTACAATAATCAAATAATTCTCAAGATAGTAAACTATAGCCCGGCGAAACCAATCATAGAGCAGTGTTTTGTAACAAAGAAGAGAATGTATGTCCAATTGGGAAAAAATGATCTTCACAACGATATTTTCCAGTTTTTCAAGAACTATATAGATCCAAAAAAGAAGTACGCCATTCTGTTCGAAAATGATGAACTCTACAAATCCCTATGCAATATTCTACGAGAAACTTTTAAAAATTCCGCATTCGATCTTGTCAAATGCAACAGCCTCCTAGAAGATATAAACAGCACAGAGAGACAGAAAGAAATTATAGAGAACTACCATCAAGGGAAGACTAACCACAGAGGAATTAACGAAACCGAAGCTCAAATAAGAAAACGCTACTACTGGCCTACGCTAAAGAAAGACATCGAAGAAGTTATCAACCTTTGTGATACGTGCCAATCTAACAAGTATGACAGAAATCCAATTAAGCCGAAATTTATGGTAACACCAACTCCAACAAAACCGTTAGAAATCATTCATATGGACACATTCCAAGCTAACGGACAAAAATTCCTTACAATAATTGATGCATTCTCGAAATATGGCCAAGCATATCCCATAGAAGGATCCAACGCAATAAATGTCCTTAATGCCTTCATGCTATTTATAACCCACCATGGACTCCCACACATGATAATCGCAGATAGTGGAACCGAATTCAAAAACGGCCTTGTTCAGGAATTTGTCGATACACACAAAATTTCGATTCACTACACAACACCAGATAATCCACAATCGAACGGAATGATAGAACGTTTTCACTCTACAATTTTGGAACACCTAAGAATACTTAGAGAAAAAAGGAAGACTATGGGTATTAAAGAACATATGTTGTATGCTATTTTAGGATACAACAATTCCATTCATTCATCAACTAAACAAAAGCCAATCGAAATTCTAAATGGCCATATCGATCCCCAGGATCCATTTGACATCGATATTAACAGAACTCTAATAAATAACTATACACAGAGCCACAGATTAAAGACAAAAGAAATCTACAGTGAAATAAACAAAAAGCTACAAGAAACCAAACAGAAAAATATTGAAAAAATAAATCAAAAAAGACAAACACCAATAACTTATAAACCCAGCACAAAAGTTTACACTAGAAAAACAGTAAAAAGAAATAAACTTCTTCCGAGATTTTCTTCCCGCATTGTGAAAAATAATAATCCCGTAACAATAGACACTCAAGATACGTCAATACACAAAAAGAACATCAAACACCAGCCAAAGACTAATGCTAAAACTGCTTTACAGATGTACCTTAGTAGCAGCCCAACAAGTTCAAATTCAAAACCTGAAGGACAATCCAGGAATCCTCCCAGTTAAACTTGGACAAGCGAGGATACAGACCAGCACTCATGACTTCATCCACTATTTCCATCTAGAACCCATCGCAGAAGAGATTGAATCCATAGAATCTCAGTATATCACCACCAACAGAGCAATAGAAAATGGACTTAGTCAACCATATTTTGACAGCCTACAAAACTTTGATAAAACTGTACAGTACCTCCTCCAAACAGCAAAAGAGAAACTAGACACAATATATCCAAAATTCCAGAAGCAAAAGAGGACTTATAAACGGATTGGGAAGTGTAATAAAATCTATTTCTGGTAATCTAGATCAAGAAGATGCTGAAAGATACAACGCTGCCATTAAATCACTTGAAAATAACCAACAGAACATTATTACTAACATCAATAGCCAACTCAGTCTCAATAAAAGAATAATGACAAATTTTAACCAAACAATTTCATTACTTACACACAACCAAGAAATCATAGCTGAAGAGACAAGCAAAATTAGCTTAGAGATGAACCAATTCGTTTTCGATTTTAATGATTATATGCAAGTTCGAAATATCCTTGACCAGATAAATCTAAATTTACAAACAATTATACAAATACTGGATGATCTACAAACAGCAATTACATTTGCAAGAATCAAAACTTTACACAACGGTCTCATTAAACCTGAAGAAATAAAATGGACCGTGCAAAAGATGCTTGAACACCACCCTGCATCACAGATTCCCTATATTCAGGAAGAAGACTTAACCAAATACTATGAAATCATAGACATTGATGGTTACTACACGAATCACACCCTTGTTTTTATTTTACATTTTCCTATTCTTCATTCCAAGTCGTTCACATACTTCCATTTATACTCCCTTCCAACTAATAATCACACAATAATCATTCCACCTGGTCCATACCTAGTCCACAACTCAGACCTTTTTCAATATATGGATGTACCATGCAAAAGAAGCGAATCCAAATCATTCATCTGTCCTGAGAAATTTCCACAAGAGAATGACCAGACTAATGACTGCATCATCCAAATTCTCCAGTTAATCAATGATGCCGCCCAATGCCAAAGTGTTCCCGTCACTGTCACTACAACGATCATTCAAAAAGTATCCGATGCACACTACATTGCCGTTTTTCCAAAGGCTACGAAAGTATCTACCCATTGCACCACCACTGAAATAGAAGTACTCGAAGGGACCTATCTAATTGAGTTACCACCAGGATGTGAACTACGAACCAATAATGAAGTTTACATAAATTCCAAAACAACAATTAAAGAAGAACCACTAACATTACCAAAAGTCAAGACCACCACTATTCTGAAGAACCACCCAATAGTCAAACCCCTAAAATTGGACAGAATTCCTTTAGACGAACTACACAAGTTATCACAGGAAGAAGAAAGGTTCCAATCCATCCTTCCAACACAAATGGACCACAGCTACATATGGACACCACCGATATATATACTGGTAGCAATCCTTTTAATTTTTGGTTTTCTCAAGCTACGCAAACTGAAAAAAGAAAAAGATGAGCAGAATCCAACCACAGCAGAAGACATCCCTGACCAAAGCCCAGAGTCCTCAAAAACAGTTCACAGAGTTTTGTTCATCCCTCACAAAACTTCCCCAGGGGATGGAGAAATTACGATACATTAACCCCGATTGTCAGCAGTATTGCAGTTCAATAGTCCAGCCGATCAGCAGTTTCGACACATATTGCAGACAAGTTGTCATCAATTAATTTCATATAAATACTGTAAATTTTCATTTTAAAGTTAGTTGTAATTATATTAAATAAAGTGCTGTTACTCTGTCAGTTGTACCTTTAAAAGGGCCTTTTTAAAAAGTACCTTCGGGAGTGACAACCCTTAAGTTACGACAAGCATGGCCTTCTTGCCACCGCTGTTTTCTTATCTCTGCGAGACGAAGGGACACACACACACATACACACACACACTCACACACACACGCGCACAAACGCACGCACACATACATTCTTCACCTCTCGACTCCTACCCATTAGTCGCCCATTACGACAGGCATGGCCTTCTTGCCACCGCTGTTTTCTTATCTCTGCGAGCCAAAGGGACACACACATACACACACACTCACACACACACGCACGCACACATACACTTTTCACCTCTCGACTCCTACCCATTAGTCGCCTCTTACGACAGGCAGGGCCTTTTTGCCACGGCCGTGTTCTTATCTCTGCGAGCCAACCGGACACACACACTCACACACACACACGCACGCACACACGCACACACTTACACACGCATACACACACACACACATACACTTTTCACCTCTCGACTCCTACCCATTAGTCACCTCTTACGACAGGCATGGCCTTCTCGAAACCGCTGATTTCTTATCTCTGCGAGCCGAAGGGACACACATACACATACACACACACTCACACACACACGCACACACGCACGCACACATACACTCTTCACCTCTCGACTCCTACCCATTAGTCGCCCCTTACGACAGGCATGTCCTTCTTGCCACCGCTGTTTTCTTATCTATGCGAGCCGAAGGGACACACACACAAACATACACACACACACACTCACACACACACACACACGAACACACACGCACACACACATACACTCACACACACACACGCACACACACATACACTCTTCACCTCTCGACTCCTACCTATTAGTCGCCCCTTACAAGAGGCAGGGCCTTCTTGCCTCGGCCGTATTCTTATCTCTGCAAGCCAAACGGACACACACACATACTCACACACGCACACACAGACGCACACACGCATACACACATACACTCTTCACCTCTCGTCTCCTACCTATTAGTCGCCCCTTGCAAAAGGCAGGGTCTTCTTGCCTTGGCCGTATTCTTACCTCTGCAAGCCAAACGGACACACAAACATACACACACACTCACACACGCACACACACGCACACACGCACACACACACACACTCACACACAGGTACACTCTTCAACTCGCGACTCCTACCCATTAGTTGCTCCTTACAGCAAGCATGGCCTTCTTGCCACGGCCGTATTCGTACCTCTGCGAGCAGAAGAGACACGCACACACACACACATACACATACACACACACACGCGCGCACACACACACATACACTTTTCACCTCTCGACTCCTACCCATTATTCTCCTCTTACGACAGGCAGAGCCTTCTTGCCACGGCCGTGTTCATATCTCTGCGAGCCGACCGGACACACACACACTGACACACACACACTCACACACACACTCACACACGTACGCACACACGTACGCACACACGCACACAAACACACACACATACACTCTTCACCTCTCGACTCCTACCCATTAGTCACCTCTTACGACAGGCATGGCATTCTTGCCACCGCTGTTTTCTTTTCTCTGCGAGCCGAAGGGACACACATACACACACACACACTCACAGACACACACACGCTCGCACACACGCACACACACATACACTCACACACACACACACACGCACACACGCACACACACATACACTCTTCACCTCTCGATTTCTACACATTAGTCGCCCCTTACAAGAGGCAGGGCCTTCTTGCCTTAGCCGTATTCTTATCTCTGCAAGCCTAACGGACACACACATACACACACACTCACACACGCAAACACACACGCATACACACACACATACACTCTTCACCTCTCGACTCCTACCCATTAGCCGCTAACTACAACAAGCATGGCCTTCTTGTCACGGCCGTATTCTTATCTCTGCAAGCCGAACGGACACACACACCCATACACACGCACACACATATACACTCTTCACCTCTCGACTCCTACCCATTAGTCACCTCTTACGACAGGCCTGGCATTCTTGCCACCGCTGTTTTCTTTTCTCTGCGAGCCGAAGGGACACACATACACACACACACACTCACAGACACACACACACGCACGCACACACGCACACACACATACACTCACACACACACACATACACGCACACACACATACACTCTTCACCTCTCGATTCCTACCTATTAGTCGCTTCTTACAAGAGGCAGGGCCTTCTTGCCTTGGCCGTATTCTTATCTCTGCTAGCCTAACGGACACACACACATACACACACACACTCACACACGCAAACACACACGCACACACACACACACATACACTCTTCACCTCTCGACTCCTACCCATTAGTCGCCTCTTACGTCAGGTAGGGCCTTCTTTTCTCGGCCGTGTTCTTATCTCTGCAAGCCAAACGGACACACACACATACTCACACACGCACACACACACGCACACACACATACACTCTTCACCCCTCGACTCCTACCTATTAGTCGCCCCTTACAAGAGGCAGGGCCTTCTTGCCTCGGCCGTATTCTTATCTCTGCAAGCCTACCGGACACACACACATACACACACACACACTCACACACGCAAACACACACGCACACACACACACACACATACACTCTTCACCTTTCGACTCCTACCCAGTAGTCGCCACTTACGACAGGCAGGGCCTTCTTGCCCCGGCCGTATTCTTATCTCTGCAAGCTGAACGGACACACACAATCACACACACAAGCACGCACACACGCACACACACACGCGCACACACACACACAATTACACTCTTCACCTCTCGACTCCTACCCATTAGTCGCCTCTTACGACAAGCATGGCCTTCTTGCCACCGCTGTTTTCTTATCTCTGCGAGACGAAGGGACACACACACACATACACACACACACTCACACACACACGCGCACAAACGCACGCACACATACATTCTTCACCTCTCGACTCCTACCCATTAGTCGCCCATTACGACAGGCATGGCCTTCTTGCCACCGCTGTTTTCTTATCTCTGCGAGCCGAAGGGACACGCACATACACACACACTCACACACACACGCACGCACACATACACTTTTCACCTCTCAACTCCTACCCATTAGTCGCCCCTTACGACAGGCATGTCCTTCTTGCCACCGCTGTTTTCTTATCTCTGCGAGCCGAAGGGACACACATACACATACACACACACTCACACACACACGCACACACGCACGCACACATACACTCTTCACCTCTCGACTCCTACCCATTAGTCGCCCCTTACGACAGGCATGTCCTTCTTGCCACCGCTGTTTTCTTATCTCTGCGAGCCGAAGGGACACACACACAAACATACACACACACACTCACACACACACACACACGAACACACACGCACACACACATACACTCACACACACACACGCACACACACATACACTCTTCACCTCTCGACTCCTACCTATTAGTCGCCCCTTACAAGAGGCAGGGCCTTCTTGCCTCGGCCGTGTTCTTATCTCTGCAAGCCAAACGGACACACACACATACTCACACACGCACACACAAACGCACACACGCATACACACATACACTCTTCACCTCTCGTCTCCTACCTATTAGTCGCCCCTTACAAAAGGCAGGGTCTTCTTGCCTTGGCCGTATTCTTATCTCTGCAATCCAAACGGACACACAAACATACACACACACTCACACACGCACACACACGCACACACGCACACACACACATATACACTCTTCACCACTCGACTCCTACCCATTAGTCGCCTCTTACGACAGGCAGGGCCTTCTTGCCACGGCCGTGTTCTTATCTCTGCGAGCCTACTGGACACACACACACTCACACACACAGATACACACACACACTCACACACCACACACACGCACACACGCACACACACACATACACTCTTCACCTCTCGACTCCTACCCATTAGTCGCCTCTTTCGACAGGCAGGGCCATTTTTGCCACGGCCGTGTTCTTATATCTGCGAGACGACCGGACACACACACACACTCACACAAGCACACACACGCACACACGCACACACGCACACACACACATACACTCTTCACCTCTCGACTCCTACCTATTACTCGCCCCTTACGACAGGCAGGGCCTTCTTTCCTCGGCTGTATTCTTATCTCTGCAGGCCGAACGGACACACATACATACACACACACTCACACACGCACACACACACACACTCACACACACACACACGCACACATACACAACACATACACTCTTCACCTTTCGACTTCTACCCATTAGTCGCCTCCTACGACAGACAGGGCCTTCTTGCCACGGCCGTATTCTTATCTCTGCGAGCCGAACGGACACACACACACACACTCACACACGCACACACGCACACACACACATACACTCTTCACCTCTCGACTCCTACCCATTAGTCGTCTCTTACGACAGGCAGGGCCTTTTTGCCACGGCCGTATTTTTATCTCTGCGTGCCGAGCGGACACACACACAGTCACACACACACATATACTATTCACCTCTCGACTCCTCCCTTTTGGTCGCCTCTTACGAGAGGCAGGGCCTTCTTGCCCCGGCGGTATTCTTATCTCTGCAAGCCGAACGGATACACACACTCACACACACACGCACGCACACACACACACGCACACACACATACACTCTTCACCTCTCGACTTCTACCTATTACTCGCCCCTTACGACAGGCAGGGCCTTCTTTCCTCGGCCGTGTTCTTATCTCTGCAAGCCGAACGGACACACACACATACTCACACACGCACACACACACGCACACACACATACACTCTTCACCCCTCGACTCCTACCTATTAGTCGCCCCTTACAAGAGGCAGGGCCTTCTTGCCTCGGCCGTATTCTTATCTCTGCGAGCCTAACGGACACACACACATACACACACATACTCACACACGCAAACACACACGCACACACACACACACACATACACTCTTCACCTCTCGACTCCTACCCATTAGTCGCCTCTTACGTCAGGCAGGGCCTTCTTTCCTCGGCCGTAGTCTTATCTCTGTGAGCCAAAGAGACACACACACACACACACATACACACACACACTCACACACGCACACACACACATACACTCTTCACCTCTCGACTCCTACCCAGTAGTCGCCACTAACGACAGGCAGGGCCTTCTTGCCCCTGCCGTATTCTTATCTCTGCAAGCTGAACGGACACACACACTCACACACACAAGCACGCACACACGCACACACACGCGCGCACACACACACACAATTACACTCTTCACCTCTCGACTTCTACCCATTAGTCGCCTCTTACGACAAGCATGGCCTTCTTGCCACCGCTGTTTTCTTATCTCTTCGAGCCGAAGGGACACACACACATACACACACACACTCACACACACACGCGCACAAACGCACGCACACATTCTTCACCTCTCGACTCCTACCCATTAGTCGCCCATTACGACAGGCATGCCCTTCTTACCACCGCTGTTTTCTTATCTCTTCGAGCCGAAGGGACACACACATACACATACACACACATACACACACACACACACACGCACGCACACACGCACACACTTACACACGCATACACACACACATACACTTTTCAGCTCTCGACTCCTACCCATTAGTCACCTCTTACGACAGGCATGGCCTTCTTGAAACCGCTGATTTCTTATCTCTGCGAGCCGAAGGGACACACACACAAACATACACACACACACTCACACACATACACACACACACACGAACACACACGCACAAACACATACACTCACACACACACGCACACACACATACACTCCTCACCTCTCGACTCCTACCTATTAGTCGCCCCTTACAAGAGGCAGGGCCTTCTTGCCTCGGCCGTATTCTTATCTCTGCAAGCCAAACGGACACACACATACTCACACACGCACACACACACGCACACACGCATACACACATACACTCTTCACCTCTCGTCTCCACCCTATTAGTCGCCCCTTACAAAAGGCAGGGTCTTCTTGCCTTGGCCGTATTCTTATCTCTGCAATCCAAACGGACACACAAACATACACACACACTCACACACGCACACACACGCACACACGCACACACACACATATACACTCTTCACCACTCGACTCCTACCCATTAGTCGCCTCTTACGACCGGCAGGGCCTTCTTGCTCGGCCGTGTTCTTATCTCTGCGAGCCTACTGAACACACACACTCACACACACAAATACACACACACACTCACACACGCACACACACGCACACACGCAAACACACACATACACTCTTCACCTCTCGACTCCTACCCATTAGTCGCCTCTTACGACAGGCAGGGCCTTCTTGCCACGGCCGTGTTCTTATCTCTGCGAGACGACCGGACACACACACACACACACCCACACAAGCACACACACGCACACACGTACACGCACACACACACACACATACACTCTTCACCTCTCGACTTCTACCCATTAGTCACCGCTTACGACAGGCAGGGCTTTCTTGGCACGGACGTGTTCTTATCTCTGCGAGCCAACCGGACACACACAAACTCACACACGCACACACACACGCACACACGCACACACACACATACACTCTTCACCTCTCGACTCCTACCAATTAGTCGCCACTTACGACAGGCAGGGCCTTCTTGCATCGGCCATAAGCTTATCTCTGCAAGCCGAACGGACACACACACACTCACACACACGCACGCACACACGCACACACACGCACACACACACACACAAATACACTCTTCACCTCTCGACTCCTACCCATTAGTCGCCTCTTACGACAGGCATGGCCTTCTTGCCTCGGCCGTATTCTAATCTCTGCGAGCCGAATGGACACACACATACATACACACACACTTACACACGCACAAACACACACACACACACACACACGCACACACACATACACTATTCACCTCTCGACTTCTACCTATTAGTCGCCTCTTACGACAGGCAGGGCCTTCTTGCCTCGGCCGTATTCTTATCTCTGCAAGCCAAACAGACACACACACATACACACACAATTACACACGCACACACACGCACACGCCTTTTACGACAGGCAGGGCCTTCTTGCCACGGCCGTGTTCTTATCTCTGCGAGCCGACTGGACACACACACTCACACACACAAATACACACACACTCATACACGCACACACACGCACACTCACACACACATACACTCTTCACCTCTCGACTCCTACCCATTAGTCGCCTCTTACGACAGGCATGGCCTTCTTGCCTCGGCCGTATTCTAATCTCTGCAAGCCGAACGGACACACACACACTCACACACACGCACGCACACACGCACACACACGCACACACACACACACAAATACACTCTTCACCTCTCGACTCCTACCCATTAGTCGCCTCTTACGACAGGCATGGCCTTCTTGCCTCGGCCGTATTCTAATCTCTGCGAGCCGAATGGACACACACATACATACACACACACTTACACACGCACAAACACACACACACACACACACGCACACACACATACACTCTTCACCTCTCGACTCCTACCCATTAGTCGCCTCTTACGACAGGCAGGGCCTTCTTGCCTCGGCCGTATTCTTATCTCTGCAAGCCAAACAGACACACACACATACACACACAATTATACACGCACACACACGCACACGCCTTTTACGACAGGCAGGGCCTTCTTGCCACGGCCGTGTTCTTATCTCTGCGAGCCGACTGGACACACACACTCACACACACAAATACACACACACTCATACACGCACACACACGCACACTCACACACACATACACTCTTCACCTCTCGACTCCTACCCATTAGTCGCCTCTTACGACAAGCAGGGCCTTCTTGCCACGGCGGTGTTCTTATCTCTTCAAGCCGAACGGACACACACACACACGCACACACAAACACACGCTCACAGGCATACACGCACACACGCATACGCACACGCACACACTCTCCACCTCTCGACTCCTATCCATTAGTCGCCTCTTAAGACAGGCAGGGCCTTCTTGCCACAGACGTATGCGAGCCGAACGGCGAGCCTGAACGGCGAGTTCTCTGCGAGCCGAACGGACACACACACACACTTGCACACACACACACACACACACACACACACATACACACTTCACCTCTCGACTTCTACCAATTAGTCGCTCCTTACAGCAAGCATGGCCTTCTTGCCACGGACGTATTCATATCTCTGCGAGCCGAAGGGATACACACACACATACACACACACATACTCACACACACACGCACACACGCACACACACATACACTCTTCACCTCTCGACTCCTACCCATTAGTCGCCTCTTACGACAGGCATGGCCTTCTTGTCACGGCTGTATTTTTATCTCTGCGAGCAGAAGGGACACACACACATACACACACACATACACACACACATTCACACACACACGCACGCACACATACACTCTTCACCTCTCGACTCCTACCCATTAGTCGCCCCTTAAGACTGGCATGGCCTTCTTGCCACGGCTGTTTTCTTATCTCTGCGAGCCGAAGGGACACATACACACATACACACACACACACACACTCACAAACACACACACACGCGCAAACACGCACGCACACACGCACACACACACGCACACACGCACGCACACACGCACACACATACACTTACACACGCACACACACACGCACACACGCACACACACATACACTCTTCACCTCTCGACTCCTACCTATTAGTCGCCTCTTACGATAGGCAGGGCCTTCTTGCCTCGGTCGTGCTCTTATCTCTGCAAGCCGAACTAACACACACACATACTCACACACGCACACACACGCACACACTCATACACACATACACTCTTCACCTCTCGACTCCTACTTATTAGTCGCCCCTTACAAGAGGCAGGGCCTTCTTGCCCCGGTTGTATTCTTATCTCTGCAAGCGGAACGGACACACACACACGCACACACAAACACACGCACTCTCACACGCACACACACGCACATACGCACACATATATACACTCTTCACCACTCGACTCCTACCCATTAGTCGCCTCTTACGACAGGCAGGGCCTTCTTGCCACGGCCGTGTTCTTATCTCTGCGAGCCGACTGGACACACACTCACACACACAAATACACACACACGCACAGACACGCACACACGCACACTTACACACAAATACACTCTTCACCTCTCGACTCCTACCCATTAGTCGCCTCTTACGACAGGCAGAACCTTCTTGCCACGGCCGTGTTCTTATCTCTGCGAGCCGACTGGACACACACACACTCACACACACAAATACACACACACATTCACACACGCACACACACGCACACCCACACACACATACACTCTTCACGTCTCGACTCCTACCCATTAGTCGCCTCTTACGACAGGCAGGGCCTTCTTGCCACGGCCGTGTTCTTATCTCTGAGAGCCGACCGGACACACACACACACTCACACACGCACACACACGCTCACACGCACTTACACATATACACTCTTCACCTCTCGACTCCTACGCAGTAGTCGCCGCTAACGACAGGCAGGGCCTTCTTGGCACAGACGTGTCCTTATCACTGCGAGCCGACCGGACACACACACTCACACACGCACACACACACGCACACACGCACACACACACATACACTCTTCACCTCTCGACTCCTACCAATTAGTCGCCACTTACGACAGGCAGGGCATTCTTGCCTTGGCCGTATTCTTATCTCTGCAAGCCGAACGGACACATACACACTCACACACACAAGCACGCACACACGCACACACACGCACACACACAAAAACACTTTTCACCTCTCGACTCCTACCAATTAGTCGCCACTTACGACAGGCAGGGCCTTCTTGCCTCGGCCGTATTCTAATCTCTGCGAGCCGAATGGACACACACATACATACACACACACACACTTACACACGCACAAACACACACACACCCACACACGCACACACAGACATACACTCTTCACCTCTCGACTCCTACCAATTAGTCGCCACTTACGACAGGCAGGGCCTTCTTGCCTTGGCCGTATTTTTATCTCTGCAAGCCGAACGGACACATACACACTCACGTACACAAGCACGCACACACGCACACACACGCACACACACAAAAACACTTTTCACCTCTCGACTCCTACCAATTAGTCGCCACTTACGACAGGCAGGGCCTTCTTGCCTCGGCCATATTCTTATCTCTGCAAGCCGAACGGACACATACACACTCACACACACACGCACGCACACACGCACACACACAAATACACTCTTCACCTCTCGACTCCTACCCATTAGTCGCCTCTTACGACAGGCATGGCCTTCTTGCCTCTGCCGTATTCTAATCTCTGCGAGCCGAATGGACACACACAAACATACACACACACACTTACACACGCACAAACACACACACACCCACACACGCACACACTCACGTACCCTCTTCACCTCTCGACTCCTACCCATTAGTCGCCTCTTACGATAGGCAGGGCCTTCTTGCCTCGGTCGTGCTCTTATCTCTGCAAGCCGAACTAACACACACACATACTCACACACGCACACACACGCACACACTCATACACACATACACTCTTCACCTCTCGACTCCTACTTATTAGTCGCCCCTTACAAGAGTCAGGGCCTTCTTGCCTCGGTTGTATTCTTATCTCTGCAAGCGGAACGGACACACACACACACGCACAGACAAACACACGCACTCTCACACGCACACACAAGCACATACGCACACACATATACACTCTTCACCACTCGACTCCTACCCATTAGTCGCCTCTTACGACAGGCAGGGCCTTCTTGCCACGGCCGTGTTCTTATCTCTGCGAGCCGACTGGACACACACACTCACACACACAAATACACACACACGCACACACACGCACACACGCACACTTACACACAAATACACTCTTCACCTCTCGACTCCTACCCATTAGTCGCCTCTTACGACAGGCAGGGCCTTCTTGCCACGGCCGTGTTCTTATCTCTGCGAGCCTACTGAACACACACACTCACACACACAAATACACATACACACTCACACACGCACACACACGCACACACGCAAACACACACATACACTCTTCACCTCTCGACTCCTACCCATTAGTCGCCTCTTACGACAGGCAGGGCCTTCTTGCCACGGCCGTGTTCTTATCTCTGTGAGACGACCGGACACACACACACACACCCACACAAGCACACACACGCACACACGCACACGCACACACACACACACATACACTCTTCACCTCTCGACTTCTACCCATTAGTCACCGCTTACGACAGGCAGGGCTTTCTTGGCACGGACGTGTTCTTATCTCTGCGAGCCGACCGGACACACACACACGCACAGACACACGCACACACGCACACACACACATACACTCTTCACCTCTCGACTCCTACCAATTAGTCGCCACTTACGACAGGCAGGGCCTTCTTGCCTCGGCCATAAGCTTATCTCTGCAAGCCGAACGGACACACACACACTCACACACACACGCACGCACACACGCACACACACGCACACACACACACACAAATACACTCTTCACCTCTCGACTCCTACTCATTAGTCGCCTCTTACGACAGGCATGGCCTTCTTGCCTCGGCCGTAATCTAATCTCTGCGAGCCGAATGGACACACACATACATACACACACACTTACACACGCACAAACACACACACACACACACACGCACACACACATACACTATTCACCTCTCGACTCCTACCTATTAGTCGCCCCATACAAGAGGCAGGGCCTTCTTGCCTCGGCCGTATTCTTATCTCTGCAAGCCAAACAGACACACACACATACACACACAATTACACACGCACACACACGCACACGCCTTTTACGACAGGCAGGGCCTTCTTGCCACGGCCGTGTTCTTATCTCTGCGAGCCGACTGGACACACACACTCACACACACAAATACACACACACACTCATACACGCACACACACGCACACTCACACACACATACACCCTTCACCTCTCGACTCCTACCCATTAGTCGCCTCTTACGACAAGCAGGGCCTTCTTGCCACGGCGGTGTTCTTATCTCTGCAAGCCGAACGGACACACACACACGCACACACAAACACACGCTCACAGGCATACACGCACACACGCACACGCACACACTCTCCACCTCTCGACCCCTATCCATTAGTCGCCTCTTAAGACAGGCAGGGCCTTCTTGCCACAGACGTATTTCTATCTCTGAGAGCCGAACGGACACACACACACACTTGCACACACACACACACACACACACACACACACACACACACACATACACACTTCACCTCTCGACTTCTACCAATTAGTCGCTCCTTACAGCAATCATGGCCTTCTTGCCACGGACGTATTCATATCTCTGCGAGCCGAAGGAATACACACACATACACACACACATACTCACACACACACGCACACACGCACACACACATACACTCTTCACCTCTCGACTCCTACCCATTAGTCGCCTCTTACGACAGGCATGGCCTTCTTGTCACGGCTGTATTTTTATCTCTGCGAGCAGAAGGGACACACACACATACACACACACATACACACACACATTCACACACACACACGCACGCACACATACACTCTTTACCTCTCGACTCCTACCCATTGGTCGCCCCTTAAGACTGGCATGGCCTTCTTGCCACGGCTGTTTTCTTATCTCTGCGAGCCGAAGGGACACACACACACACACACGCGCAAACACGCACGCACACACGCACACACACACGCACACACGCACGCACACACGCACACACATACACTTACACACGCACACACACACGCACACACGCACACACACATACACTCTTCACCTCTCGACTCCTACCTATTAGTCGCCTCTTACGATAGGCAGGGCCTTCTTGCCTCGGTCGTGCTCTTATCTCTGCAAGCCGAACTAACACACACACATACTCACACACGCACACACACGCACACACTCATACACACATACACTCTTCACCTCTCGACTCCTACTTATTAGTCGCCCCTTACAAGAGGCAGGGCCTTCTTGCCTCGGTTTTATTCTTATCTCTGCAAGCGGAACGGACACACACACACGCACACACAAACACACGCACTCTCACACGCACACACACGCACATACGCACACATATATACACTCTTCACCACTCGACTCCTACCCATTAGTCGCCTCTTACGACAGGCAGGGCCTTCTTGCCACGGCCGTGTTCTTATCTCTGCGAGCCGACTGGACACACACACTCACACACACAAATACACACACACGCACACACACGCACACACGCACACTTACACACAAATACACTCTTCACCTCTCGACTCCTACCCATTATTCGCCTCTTACGACAGGCAGAACCTTCTTGCCACGGCCGTGTTCTTATCTCTGCGAGCCGACTGGACACACACACACTCACACACACAAATACACACAAACATTCACACACGCACACACACGCACACTCACACACACACACACTTTTCACGTCTCGACTCCTACCCATTAGTCGCCTCTTACGACAGGCAGGGCCTTCTTGCCACGGCCGTGTTCTTATCTCTGAGAGCCGACCGGACACACACACACACTCACACACGCACACACACGCTCACACGCACTTACACATATACACTCTTCACCTCTCGACTCCTACGCAGTAGTCGCCGCTTACGACAGGCAGGGCCTTCTTGGCACAGACATGTCCTTATCACTGCAAGCCGACCGGACACACACACTCACACACGCACACACACACGCACACACGCACACACACACATACACTCTTCACCTCTCGACTCCTACCAATTAGTCGCCACTTACGACAGGCAGGGCATTCTTGCCTTGGCCGTATTCTTATCTCTGCAAGCCTAACGGACACATACACACTCACACACACAAGCACGCACACACGCACACACACGCACACACACAAAAACACTTTTCACCTCTCGACTCCTACCAATTAGTCGCCACTTACGACAGGCAGGGCCTTCTTGCCTCGGCCGTATTCTAATCTCTGCGAGCCGAATGGACACACACATACATACACACACACACACTTACACACGCACAAACACACACACACCCACACACGCACACACACACACATACACTCTTCACCTCTCGACTCCTACCAATTAGTCGCCACTTACGACAGGCAGGGCCTTCTTGCCTTGGCCGTATTTTTATCTCTGCAAGCCGAACGGACACATACACACTCACACACACAAGCACGCACACACGCACACACACGCACACACACAAAAACACTTTTCACCTCTCGACTCCTACCAATTAGTCGCCACTTACGACAGGGCCTTCTTGCCTCGGCCGTATTCTTATCTCTGCAAGCCGAACGGACACATACACACTCACACACACACGCACGCACACACGCACACACACAAATACACTCTTCACCTCTCGACTCCTACCCATTAGTCGCCTCTTACGACAGGCATGGCCTTCTTGCCTCTGCCGTATTCTAATCTCTGCGAGCCGAATGGACACACACAAACATACACACACACTTACACACGCACAAACACACACACACACCCACACACGCACACACTCCCGTACCCTCTTCACCTCTCGACTCCTACCCATTAGTCGCCTCTTACGATAGGCAGGGCCTTCTTGCCTCGGTCGTGCTCTTATCTCTGCAAGCCGAACTAACACACACACATACTCACACACGCACACACACGCACACACTCATACACACATACACTCTTCACCTCTCGACTCCTACTTATTAGTCGCCCCTTACAAGGGGCAGGGCCTTCTTGCCTCGGTTGTATTCTTATCTCTGCAAGCGGAACGGATACACACACACACGCACACACAAACACACGCACACACACGCACATACGCACACACATATACACTCTTCACCACTCGACTCATACCCATTAGTCGCCTCTTACGACAGGCAGGGCCTTCTTGCCACGGCCGTGTTCTTATCTCTGCGAGCCGACTGGACACACACACTCACACACACAAATACACACACACGCACACACACGCACACACGCACACTTACACACAAATACACTCTTCACCTCTCGACTCCTACCCATTAGTCGCCTCTTACGACAGGCAGGGCCTTCTTGCCACGGCCGTGTTCTTATCTCTGCGAGCCTACTGAACACACACACTCACACACACAAATACACACACACACTCACACACGCACACACACGCACACACGCAAACACACACATACACTCTTCACCTCTCGACTCCTACCCATTAGTCGCCTCTTACGACAGGCAGGGCCTTCTTGCCACGGCCGTGTTCTTATCTCTGCGAGCCGACCGGACACACATACACTCACACACGCACACACACACATACACTCTTCAGCTCTCGACTCCTACCAATTAGTCGCCACTTACGACAGGCAGGGCCTTCTTGCCTCGTCCATAAGCTTATCTCTGCAAGCCGAACGGACACACACACACTCACACACACACGCACGCACACACGCACACACACGCACACACACACACACAAATACACTCTTCACCTCTCGACTCCTACCCATTAGTCGCCTCTTACGACAGGCATGGCCTTCTTGCCTCGGCCGTATTCTAATCTCTGCGAGCCGAATGGACACACACATACATACACACACACTTACACACGCACAAACACACACACACACACACGCACACACACATACACTATTCACCTCTCGACTCCTACCTATTAGTCGCCCCATACAAGAGGCAGGGCCTTCTTGCCTCGGCCGTATTCTTATCTCTGCAAGCCAAACAGACACACACACATACACACACAATTACACACGCACACACACGCACACGCCTTTTACGACAGGCACGGCCTTCTTGCCACGGCCGTGTTCTTATCTCTGCGATCCGACTGGACACACACACTCACACACACAAATACACACACACACTCATACACGCACACACACGCACACTCACACACAAATACACTCTTCACCTCTCGACTCCTACCCATTAGTCGCCTCTTACGACAAGCAGGGCCTTCTTGCCACGGCGGTGTTCTTATCTCTGCAAGCCGAACGGACACACACACACACGCACACACAAACACACGCTCACAGGCATACACGCACACACGCACACGCACACGCACACACTCTCCACCTCTCGACTCCTATCCATTAGTCGCCTCTTAAGACAGGCAGGGCCTTCTTGCCACAGACGTATTTCTATCTCTGCGAGCCGAACGGACACACACACACACTTGCACACACACACACACACACACACACACACATACACACTTCACCTCTCGACTTCTACCAATTAGTCGCTCCTTACAGCAAGCATGGCCTTCTTGCCACGGACGTATTCATATCTCTGCGAGCCGAAGGGATACACACACACATACACACACACATACTCACACACACACGCACACACGCAGACACACATACACTCTTCACCTCTCGACTCCTACCCATTAGTCGCCTCTTACGACAGGCATGGCCTTCTTGTCACGGCTGTATTTTTATCTCTGCGAGCAGAAGGGACACGCACACATACACACACACATACACACACACATTCACACACACACACGCACACACATACACTTACACACGCACACACACACGCACACACGCACACACACATACACTCTTCACCTCTCGACTCCTACCTATTAGTCGCCTCTTACGATAGGCAGGGCCTTCTTGCCTCGGTCGTGCTCTTATCTCTGCAAGCGGAACGGACACACACACACACGCACACGCAAACACACGCACTCTCACCGGCACACACACGCACATACGCACACACATATACACTCTTCACCACTCGACTCCTACCCATTAGTCGCCTCTTACGACAGGCAGGGCCTTCTTGCCACGGCCGTGTTCTTATCTCTTCGAGCCGACTGGACACACACACTCACACACACAAATACACACACACGCACACACACGCACACACGCACACTTACACACAAATACACTCTTCACCACTCGACTCCTACCCATTAGTCGCCTCTTAAGACAGGCAGGGCCTTCTTGCCACGGCCGTGTTCTTATCTCTGCGAGCCGACTGGACACACACACACTCACACACACAAATACACACACACATTCACACACGCACACACACGCACACTCACACACACATACACTCTTCACCTCTCGACTCCTACCCATTAGTCGCCTCTTACGACAGGCAGGGCCTTCTTGCCACGGCCGTGTTCTTATCTCTGAGAGCCGACCGGACATACACACACACTCACACACGCACACACACGCTCACACGCACTTACACATATACACTCTTCACCTCTCGACTCCTACGCAGTAGTCGCCGCTTACGACAGGCAGGGCCTTCTTGGCACAGACGTGTCCTTATCACTGCGAGCCGACCGGACACACACACTCACACACGCACACACACACGCACACACGCACACACACACATACACTCTTCACCTCTCGACTCCTACCAATTAGTCGCCACTTACGACAGGCAGGGCATTCTTGCCTTGGCCGTATTCTTATCTCTGAAAGCCGAACGGACACATACACATTCACACACACAAGCACGCACACACGCACACACACGCACACACACAAAAACACTTTTCACCTCTCGACTCCTACCAATTAGTCGCCACTTACGACAGGCAGGGCCTTCTTGCCTCGGCCGTATTCTAATCTCTGCGAGCCGAATGGACACACACATACATACACACACACACTTACACACGCACAAACACACACACACACCCACACACGCACACACACACATACACTCTTCACCTCTCGACTCCTACCAATTAGTCGCCACTTACGACAGGCAGGGCCTTCTTGCCTTGGCCGTATTTTTATCTCTGCAAGCCGAACGGACACATACACACTCACACACACAAGCACGCACACACGCACACACACGCACACACACAAAAACACTTTTCACCTCTCGACTCCTACCAATTAGTCGCCACTTACGACAGGCAGGGCCTTCTTGCCTCGGCCGTATTCTAATCTCTGCGAGCCGAATGGACACACACATACATACACACACACACACTTACACACGCACAAACACACACACACACCCACACACGCACACACACACACATACACTCTTCACCTCTCGACTCCTACCAATTAGTCGCCACTTACGACAGGCAGGGCCTTCTTGCCTTGGCCGTATTTTTATCTCTGCAAGCCGAACGGACACATACACACTCACACACACAAGCACGCACACACGCACACACACGCACACACACAAAAACACTTTTCACCTCTCGACTCCTACCAATTAGTCGCCACTTACGACAGGCAGGGCCTTCTTGCCTTGGCCGTATTTTTATCTCTGCAAGCCGAACGGACACATACACACTCACACACACAAGCACGCACACACGCACACACACGCACACACACAAAAACACTTTTCACCTCTCGACTCCTACCAATTAGTCGCCTCTTACGACAGGCAGGGCCTTCTTGCCACGGCCGTGTTCTTATCTCTGCGAGACGACCGGACACACACACACACACCCACACAAGCACACACACGCACACACGCACACGCACACACACACACACACATACACTCTTCACCTCTCGACTGCTACCCATTAGTCACCGCTTACGACAGGCAGGGCCTTCTTGTCACGGCCGTGTTCTTATCTCTGCGAGACGACCGGACACACACACACACCCACACAAGCACACACACGCACACACACACGCACACACGCACACACACACATACACTCTTCACCTCTCGACTCCTACCAATTAGTCGCCACTTACGACAGGCAGGGCCTTCTTGCCTCGGCCATAAGCTTATCTCTGCAAGCCGAACGGACACACACACACTCACACACACACGCACGCACACACGCACACACACGCACACACACACACACAAATACACTCTTCACCTCTCGACTCCTACCCATTAGTCGCCTCTTACGACAGGCATGGCCTTCTTGCCTCGGCCGTATTCTAATCTCTGCGAGCCGAATGGACACACACATACATACACACACACTTACACACGCACAAACACACACACACACACGCACACACACATACACTATTCACCTCTCGACTTCTACCTATTAGTCGCCCCATACAAGAGGCAGGGCCTTCTTGCCTCGGCCGTATTCTTATCTCTGCAAGCCAAACAGACACACACACATACACACACAATTACACACGCACACACACGCACACGCCTTTTACGACAGGCAGGGCCTTCTTGCCACGGCCGTGTTCTTATCTCTGCGAGCCGACTGGACACACACACTCACACACACAAATACACACACACACTCATACACGCACGCACACGCACACTCACACACACATACACTCTTCACCTCTCGACTCCTACCCATTAGTCGCCTCTTACGACAAGCAGGGCCTTCTTGCCACGGCGGTGTTCTTATCTCTTCAAGCCGAACGGACACACACACACACGCACACACAAACACACGCTCACAGGCATACACGCACACACGCACACGCACACGCACACACTCTCCACCTCTCGACTCCTATCCATTAGTCGCCTCTTAAGACAGGCAGGGCCTTCTTGCCACAGACGTATTTCTATCTCTGCGAGCCGAACGGACACACACACACACTTGCACACACACACATACACTCTTCACCTCTCGATTCCTACACATTTGTCGCCCCTTACAAGAGGCAGGGCCTTCTTGCCTTAGCCGTATTCTTATCTCTGCAAGCCTAACGGACACACACACATACACACACACACTCACACACGCAAACACACACGCACACACACACACACATACACTCTTCACCTCTCGACTCCTACCCATTAGTCACCTCTTTCGACAGGCATGGCATTCTTGCCACCGCTGTTTTCTTTTCTCTGCGAGCCGAAGGGACACACATACACACACACACACACACTCACAGACACACACACACGCACGCACACACGCACACACACATACACTCACACACACACACACGCACACACACATACACTCTTCACCTCTCGATTCCTACCTATTAGTCGCCCCTTACAAGAGGCAGGGCCTTCTTGCCTTGGCCGTATTCTTATCTCTGCTAGCCTAACGGACACACACACATACACACACACTCACACACGCAAACACACACGCACACACACACACACACATACACTCTTCACCTCTCGACTCCTACCCATTAGTCGCCTCTTACGTCAGGCAGGGCATTCTTTCCTCGGCCGTGTTCTTATCTCTGCAAGCCGAACGGACACACACACATACTCACACACGCACACACACACGCACACACACATACACTCTTCACCCCTCGACTCCTACCTATTAGTCGCCCCTTACAAGAGGCAGGGCCTTCTTGCCTCGGCCGTATTCTTATCTCTGCGAGCCTAACGGACACACACACATACACACACATACTCACACACGCAAACACACACGCACACACACACACACACATACACTCTTCACCTCTCGACTCCTACCCATTAGTCGCCTCTTACGTCAGGCAGGGCCTTCTTTCCTCGGCCGTAGTCTTATCTCTGTGAGCCAAAGAGACACACACACACACACACATACACACACACTCACACACGCACACACACACACATACACTCTTCACCTCTCGACTCCTACCCAGTAGTCGCCACTAACGACAGGCAGGGCCTTCTTGCCCCTGCCGTATTCTTATCTCTGCAAGCTGAACGGACACACACACTCACACACACAAGCACGCACACACGCACACACACACGCGCGCACACACACACAATTACACTCTTCACCTCTCGACTTCTACCCATTAGTCGCCTCTTACGACAAGCATGGCCTTCTTGCCACCGCTGTTTTCTTATCTCTTCGAGCCGAAGGGACACACACACGTACACACACACACTCACACACACACGCGCACAAACGCACGCACACATTCTTCACCTCTCGACTCCTACCCATTAGTCGCCCATTACGACAGGCATGGCCTTCTTGCCACCGCTGTTTTCTTATCTCTTCGAGCCGAAGGGACACACACACAAACATACACACACACACACACTCACACACATACACACACATACGAACACACACGCACAAACACATACACTCACACACACACGCACACACACATACACTCTTCACCTCTCGACTCCTACCTATTAGTCGCCCCTGACAAGAGGCAGGGCCTTCTTGCCTCGGCCGTATTCTTATCTCTGCAAGCCAAACGGACACACACACATACTCACACACGCACACACACACGCACACACGCATACACACATACACTCTTCACCTCTCGTCTCCACCCTATTAGTCGCCCCTTACAAAAGGCAGGGTCTTCTTGCCTTGGCCGTATTCTTATCTCTGCAATCCAAACGGACACACAAACATACACACACACTCACACACGCACACACACGCACACACGCACACACACACATATACACTCTTCACCACTCGACTCCTACTCATTAGTCGCCTCTTACGACCGGCAGGGCCTTCTTGCTCGGCCGTGTTCTTATCTCTGCGAGCCTACTGAACACACACACTCACACACACAAATACACACACACACTCACACACGCACACACACGCACACACGCAAACACACACATACACTCTTCACCTCTCGACTCCTACCCATTAGTCGCCTCTTACGACAGGCAGGGCCTTCTTGCCACGGCCGTGTTCTTATCTCTGCGAGACGACCGGACACACACACACACACACACCCACACAAGAACACACACGCACACACGCACACGCACACACACACACACACATACACTCTTCACCTCTCGACTTCTACCCATTAGTCACCGCTTACGACAGGCAGGGCTTTCTTGGCACGGACGTGTTCTTATCTCTGCGAGCCGACCGGACACACACACACTCACACACGCACACACACACGCACACACGCACACACACACATACACTCTTCACCTCTCGACTCCTACCAATTAGTCGCCACTTACGACAGGCAGGGCCTTCTTGCCTCGGCCATAAGCTTATCTCTGCAAGCCGAACGGACACACACACACTCACACACACACGCACGCACACACGCACACACACGCACACACACACACACAAATACACTCTTCACCTCTCGACTCCTACCCATTAGTCGCCTCTTACGACAGGCATGGCCTTCTTGCCTCGGCCGTATTCTAATCTCTGCGAGCCGAATGGACACACACATATATACACACACACTTACACACGCACAAACACACACACACACACACACGCACACACACATACACTATTCACCTCTCGACTTCTACCTATTAGTCGCCCCATACAAGAGGCAGGGCCTTCTTGCCTCGGCCGTATTCTTATCTCTGCAAGCCAAACAGACACACACACATACACATACAATTACACACGCACACACACGCACACGCCTTTTACGACAGGCAGGGCCTTCTTGCCACGGCCGTGTTCTTATCTCTGCGAGCCGACTGGACACACACACTCACACACACAAATACACACACACTCATACACGCACACACACGCACACTCACACACACATACACTCTTCACCTCTCGACTCCTACCCATTAGTCGCCTCTTACGACAAGCAGGGCCTTCTTGCCACGGCGGTGTTCTTATCTCTTCAAGCCGAACGGACACACACACACACGCACACACAAACACACGCTCACAGGCATACACGCACACACGCACACGCACACGCACACACTCTCCACCTCTCGACTCCTATCCATTAGTCGCCTCTTAAGACAGGCAGGGCCTTCTTGCCACAGACGTATTTCTATCTCTGCGAGCCGAACGGACACACACACACACTTGCACACACACACACACACACACACACACACACACACATACACACTTCACCTCTCGACTTCTACCAATTAGTCGCTCCTTACAGCAAGCATGGCCTTCTTGCCACGGACGTATTCATATCTCTGCGAGCCGAAGGGATACACACACACATACACACACACATACTCACACACACACGCACACACGCACACACACATACACTCTTCACCTCTCGACTCCTACCCATTAGTCGCCTGTTACGACAGGCATGGCCTTCTTGTCACGGCTGTATTTTTATCTCTGCGAGCAGAAGGGACACACACACATACACACACACATACACACACACATTCACACACACACACGCACGCACACATACACTCTTCACCTTTCGACTCCTACCCATTAGTCGCCCCTTAAGACTGGCATGGCCTTCTTGCCACGGCTGTTTTCTTATCTCTGCGAGCCGAAGGGACACACACACACATACACACACACACACACACACACACCCACAAACACACACACACGCGCAAACACGCACGCACACACGCACACACACACGCACACACGCACGCACACACGCACACACATACACTTACACACGCACACACACACGCACACACGCACACACACATACACTCTTCACCTCTCGACTCCTACCTATTAGTCGCCTCTTACGATAGGCAGGGCCTTCTTGCCTCGGTCGTGCTCTTATCTCTGCAAGCCGAACTAACACACACACATACTCACACACGCACACACACGCACACACTCATACACACATACACTCTTCACCTCTCGACTCCTACTTATTAGTCGCCCCTTACAAGAGGCAGGGCCTTCTTGCCCCGGTTGTATTCTTATCTCTGCAAGCGGAACGGACACACACACACACGCACACACAAACACACGCACTCTCACACGCACACACACGCACATACGCACACATATATACACTCTTCACCACTCGACTTCTACCCATTAGTCGCCTCTTACGACAGGCAGGGCCTTCTTGCCACGGCCGTGTTCTTATCTCTGCGAGCCGACTGG
Organism: Diabrotica undecimpunctata; assembly: GCF_040954645.1. Lineage (NCBI taxonomy): Eukaryota > Metazoa > Arthropoda > Insecta > Coleoptera > Chrysomelidae > Diabrotica > Diabrotica undecimpunctata. The sequence goes on along the minus strand of NW_027311889.1, from coordinate 87,709 downwards.
ACACACACACACTCACACACACAAATACACACACACATTCACACACGCACACACACGCACACCCACACACACACATACACTCTTCACGTCTCGACTCCTACCCATTAGTCGCCTCTTACGACAGGCAGGGCCTTCTTGCCACGGCCGTGTTCTTATCTCTGAGAGCCGACCGGACACACACACACACTCACACACGCACACACACGCTCACACGCACTTACACATATACACTCTTCACCTCTCGACTCCTACGCAGTAGTCGCCGCTAACGACAGGCAGGGCCTTCTTGGCACATACGTGTCCTTATCACTGCGAGCCGACCGGACACACACACTCACACACGCACACACACACGCACACACGCACACACACACATACACTCTTCACCTCTCGACTCCTACCAATTAGTCGCCACTTACGACAGGCAGGGCATTCTTGCCTTGGCCGTATTCTTATCTCTGCAAGCCGAACGGACACATACACACTCACACACACAAGCACGCACACACGCACACACACGCACACACACAAAAACACTTTTCACCTCTCGACTCCTACCAATTAGTCGCCACTTACGACAGGCAGGGCCTTCTTGCCTCGGCCGTATTCTAATCTCTGCGAGCCGAATGGAAACACACATACATACACACACACACACTTACACACGCACAAACACACACACACCCACACACGCACACACACACATACACTCTTCACCTCTCGACTCCTACCAATTAGTCGCCACTTACGACAGGCAGGGCCTTCTTGCCTTGGCCGTATTTTTATCTCTGCAAGCCGAACGGACACATACACACTCACGTACACAAGCACGCACACACGCACACACACGCACACACACAAAAACACTTTTCACCTCTCGACTCCTACCAATTAGTCGCCACTTACGACAGGCAGGGCCTTCTTGCCTCGGCCATATTCTTATCTCTGCAAGCCGAACGGACACATACACACTCACACACACACGCACGCACACACGCACACACACAAATACACTCTTCACCTCTCGACTCCTACCCATTAGTCGCCTCTTACGACAGGCATGGCCTTCTTGCCTCTGCCGTATTCTAATCTCTGCGAGCCGAATGGACACACACAAACATACACACACACACTTACACACGCACAAACACACACACACCCACACACGCACACACTCACGTACCCTCTTCACCTCTCGACTCCTACCGATTAGTCGCCTCTTACGATAGGCAGGGCCTTCTTGCCTCGGACGTGCTCTTATCTCTGCAAGCGGAACTAACACACACACATACTCACACACGCACACACACGCACACACTCATACACACATACACTCTTCACCTCTCGACTCCTACTTATTAGTCGCCCCTTACAAGAGTCAGGGCCTTCTTGCCTCGGTTGTATTCTTATCTCTGCAAGCGGAACGGACACACACACACACGCACAGACAAACACACGCACTCTCACACGCACACACAAGCACATACGCACACACATATACACTCTTCACCACTCGACTCCTACCCATTAGTCGCCTCTTACGACAGGCAGGGCCTTCTTGCCACGGCCGTGTTCTTATCTCTGCGAGCCGACTGGACACACACACTCACACACACAAATACACACACACGCACACACACGCACACACGCACACTTACACACAAATACACTCTTCACCTCTCGACTCCTACCCATTAGTCGCCTCTTACGACAGGCAGGGCCTTCTTGCCACGGCCATGTTCTTATCTCTGCGAGCCGACTGGACACACACACTCACACACACAAATACACACACACGCACACACACGCACACACGCACACTTACACACAAATACACTCTTCACCTCTCGACTCCTACCCATTAGTCGCCTCTTACGACAGGCAGGGCCTTCTTGCCACGGCCGTGTTCTTATCTCTGCGAGCCTACTGAACACACACACTCACACACACAAATACACACACACACTCACACACGCACGCACACGCACACAAACACACACACACATACACTCTTCACCTCTCGACTTCTACCCATTAGTCACCGCTTACGACAGGCAGGGCTTTCTTGGCACGGACGTATTCTTATCTCTGCGAGCCGACCGGACACACACACACTCACACACGCACACACACACGCACACACGCACACACACACATACACTCTTCACCTCTCGACTCCTACCCATTCGTCGCCTCTTACGACAGGCAGGGCCTTCTTGCCACGGCCGTGTTCTTATCTCTGCGAGACGACCGAACACACACACACACACCCACACAAGCACACACACGCACACACGCACACGCACACACACACACACATACACTCTTCACCTCTCGACTTCTACCCATTAGTCACCGCTTACGACAGGCAGGGCTTTCTTGGCACGGACGTGTTCTTATCTCTGCGAGCCGACCAGACACACACACACTCACACACGCACACACACACATACACTCTTCACCTCTCGACTCCTACCAATTAGTCGCCACTTACGACAGGCAGGGCCTTCTTGCCTCGTCCATAAGCTTATCTCTGCAAGCCGAACGGACACACACACACTCACACACACACGCACGCACACACGCACACACACGCACACACACACACACAAATACACTCTTCACCTCTCGACTCCTACCCATTAGTCGCCTCTTACGACAGGCATGGCCTTCTTGCCTCGGCCGTATTCTAATCTCTGCGAGCCGAATGGACACACACATACATACACACACACTTACACACGCACAAACACACACACACACACACGCACACACACATACACTATTCACCTCTCGACTCCTACCTATTAGTCGCCCCATACAAGAGGCAGGGCCTTCTTGCCTCGGCCGTATTCTTATCTCTGCAAGCCAAACAGACACACACACATACACACACAATTACACACGCACACACACGCACACGCCTTTTACGACAGGCACGGCCTTCTTGCCACGGCCGTGTTCTTATCTCTGCGAGCCGACTGGACACACACACTCACACACACAAATACACACACACACTCATACACGCACACACACGCACACTCACACACACATACACTCTTCACCTCTCGACTCCTACCCATTAGTCGCCTCTTACGACAAGCAGGGCCTTCTTGCCACGGCGGTGTTCTTATCTCTGCAAGCCGAACGGACACACACACACACGCACACACAAACACACGCTCACAGGCATACACGCACACACGCACACGCACACGCACACACTCTCCACCTCTCGACTCCTATCCATTAGTCGCCTCTTAAGACAGGCAGGGCCTTCTTGCCACAGACGTATTTCTATCTCTGCGAGCCGAACGGACACACACAAACTTGCACACACACACACACACACACACACACACACACACATACACACTTCACCTCTCGACTTCTACCAATTAGTCGCTCCTTACAGCAAGCATGGCCTTCTTGCCACGGACGTATTCATATCTCTGCGAGCCGAAGGGATACACACACACATACACACACACATACTCACACACACACGCACACACGCACACACACATACACTCTTCACCTCTCGACTCCTACCCATTAGTCGCCTCTTACGACAGGCATGGCCTTCTTGTCACGGCTGTATTTTTATCTCTGCGAGCAGAAGGGACACACACACATACACACACACATACAGACACACATTCACACACACACACGCACGCACACATACACTCTTCACCTCTCGACTCCTACCCATTAGTCGCCCCTTAAGACTGGCATGGCCTTCTTGCCACGGCTGTTTTCTTATCTCTGCGAGCCGAAGGGACACACACACACATACACACACACACACACACTCACAAACACACACACACGCGCAAACACGCACGCACACACGCACACACACACGCACACACGCACGCACACACGCACACACATACACTTACACACGCACACACACACGCACACACGCACACACACATACACTCTTCACCTCTCGACTCCTACCTATTAGTCGCCTCTTACGATAGGCAGGGCCTTCTTGCCTCGGTCGTGCTCTTATCTCTGCAAGCGGAACGGACACACACACACACACACGCTCACACAAACACACGCACTCTCACCCGCACACACACGCACATACGCACACACATATACACTCTTCACCACTCGACTCCTACCCATTAGTCGCCTCTTACGACAGGCAGGGCCTTCTTGCCACGGCCGTGTTCTTATCTCTGCGAGCCGACTGGACACACACACTCACACACACAAATACACACACACGCACACACACGCACACACGCACACTTACACACAAATACACTCTTCACCACACGACTCCTACCCATTAGTCGCCTCTTACGACAGGCAGGGCCTTCTTGCCACGGCCGTGTTCTTATCTCTGCGAGCCGACTGGACACACACACACTCACACACACAAATACACACACACATTCACACACGCACACACACGCACACTCACACACACATACACTCTTCACCTCTCGACTCCTACCCATTAGTCGCCTCTTACGACAGGCAGGGCCTTCTTGCCACCGCCGTGTTCTTATCTCTGAGAGCCGACCGGACATACACACACACTCACACACGCACACACACGCTCACACGCACTTACACATATACACTCTTCACCTCTCGACTCCTACGCAGTAGTCGCCGCTTACGACAGGCAGGGCCTTCTTGGCACAGACGTGTCCTTATCACTGCGAGCCGACCGGACACACACACTCACACACGCACACACACACGCACACACGCACACACACACACATACACTCTTCACCTCTCGACTCCTACCAATTAGTCGCCACTTACGACAGGCAGGGCATTCTTGCCTTGGCCGTATTCTTATCTCTGCAAGCCGAACGGACACATACACACTCACACACACAAGCACGCACACACGCACACACACGCACACACACAAAAACACTTTTCACCTCTCGACTCCCACCAATTAGTCGCCACTTACGACAGGCAGGGCCTTCTTGCCTCGGCCGTATTCTAATCTCTGCGAGCCGAATGGACACACACATACATACACACACACACTTACACACGCACAAACACACACACACACCCACACACGCACATACACACACATACACTCTTCACCTCTCGACTCCTACCAATTAGTCGCCTCTTACGACAGGCAGGGCCTTCTTGCCACGGCCGTGTTCTTATCTCTGCGAGACGACCGGACACACACACACACACACACCCACACAAGCACACACACGCACACACGCACACGCACACACACACACACATACACTCTTCACCTCTCGACTTCTACCCATTAGTCACCGCTTACGACAGGCAGGGCTTTCTTGGCACGGTCGTGTTCTTATCTCTGCGAGCCGACCGGACACACACACACTCACACACGCACACACACACGCACACACGCACACACACACATACACTCTTCACCTCTCGACTCCTACCAATTAGTCGCCACTTACGACAGGCAGGGCCTTCTTGCCTCGGCCATAAGCTTATCTCTGCAAGCCGAACGGACACACACACACTCACACACACACGCACGCACACACGCACACACACGCACACACACACACACAAATACACTCTTCACCTCTCGACTCCTACCCATTAGTCGCCTCTTACGACAGGCATGGCCTTCTTGCCTCGGCCGTATTCTAATCTCTGCGAGCCGAATGGACACACACATACATACACACACACTTACACACGCACAAACACACACACACACACACACACACACACGCACACACACATACACTATTCACCTCTCGACTTCTACCTATTATTCGCTCCATACAAGAGGCAGGGCCTTCTTGCCTCGGCCGTATTCTTATCTCTGCGAGCCGACTGGACACACACACTCACACACACAAATACACACACACACTCATACACGCACACACACGCACACTCACACACACATACACTCTTCACCTCTCGACTCCTACCCATTAGTCGCCTCTTACGGCAAGCAGGGCCTTCTTGCCACGGCGGTGTTCTTATCTCTTCAAGCCGAACGGACACACACACACACACGCACACACAAACACACGCTCACAGGCATACACGCACACACGCACACGCACACGCACACACTCTCCACCTCTCGACTCCTATCCATTAGTCGCCTCTTAAGACAGGCAGGGCCTTCTTGCCACAGACGTATTTCTATCTCTGCGAGCCGAACGGACACACACACACACACTTGCACACACACACACACACACACACACACACACACACACACACATACACACTTCACCTCTCGACTTCTACCAATTAGTCGCTCCTTACAGCAAGCATGGCCTTCTTGCCACGGACGTATTCATATCTCTGCGAGCCGAAGGGATACACACACACATACACACACACATACTCACACACACACGCACACACGCACACACACATACACTCTTCACCTCTCGACTCCTACCCATTAGTCGCCTCTTACGACAGGCATGGCCTTCTTGTCACGGCTGTATTTTTATCTCTGCGAGCAGAAGGGACACACACACATACACACACACATACACACACACATTCACACACACACACGCACGCACACATACACTCTTCACCTCTCGACTCCTACCCATTAGTCGCCCCTTAAGACTGGCATGGCCTTCTTGCCACGGCTGTTTTCTTATCTCTGCGAGCCGAAGGGACACACACACACATACACACACACACACACACACACACACACACAAACTCACAAACACACACACACGCGCAAACACGCACGCACACACGCACACACACACGCACACACGCACGCACACACGCACACACATACACTTACACACGCACACACACACGCACACACGCACACACACATACACTCTTCACCTCTCGACTCCTACCTATTAGTCGCCTCTTACGATAGGCAGGGCCTTCTTGCCCCGGTTGTATTCTTATCTCTGCAAGCGGAACGAACACACACACACACACGCACACACAAACACACGCACTCTCACACGCACACACACGCACATACGCACACATATATACACTCTTCACCACTCGACTCCTACCCATTAGTCGCCTCTTACGACAGGCAGGGCCTTCTTGCCACGGCCGTGTTCTTATCTCTGCGAGCCGACTGGACACACACACTCACACACACAAATACACACACACGCACACACACGCACACACGCACACTTACACACAAATACACTCTTCACCTCTCGACTCCTACCCATTAGTCGCCTCTTACGACAGGCAGAACCTTCTTTCCACGGCCGTGTTCTTATCTCTGCGAGCCGACTGGACACACACACACTCACACACACAAATACACACTCACATTCACACACGCACACACACGCACACCCACACACACATACACTCTTCACGTCTCGACTCCTACCCATTAGTCGCCTCTTACGACAGGCAGGGCCTTCTTGCCACGGCCGTGTTCTTATCTCTAAGAGCCGACCGGACACACACACACACTCACACACGCACACACACGCTCACACGCACTTACAAATATACACTCTTCACCTCTCGACTCCTACGCAGTAGTCGCCGCTAACGACAGGCAGGGCCTTCTTGGCACAGACGTGTCCTTATCACTGCGAGCCGACCGGACACACACACTCACACACGCACACACACACGCACACACGCACACACACACATACACTCTTCACCTCTCGACTCCTACCAATTAGTCGCCACTTACGACAGGCAGGGCCTTCTTGCCTCGGCCGTATTCTAATCTCTGCGAGCCGAATGGACACACACATACATACACACACACACACTTACACACGCACAAACACACACACACCCACACACGCACACACACACACATACACTCTTCACCTCTCGACTCCTACCAATTAGTCGCCACTTACGACAGGCAGGGCCTTCTTGCCTTGGCCGTATTTTTATCTCTGCAAGCCGAACGGACACATACACACTCACACACACAAGCACGCACACACGCACACACACGCACACACACAAAAACACTTTTCACCTCTCGACTCCTACCAATTAGTCGCCACTTACGACAGGCAGGGCCTTCTTGCCTCGGCCGTATTCTTATCTCTGCAAGCCGAACGGACACATACACACTCACACACACTCGCACGCACACACGCACACACACAAATACACTCTTCACCTCTCGACTCCTACCCATTAGTCGCCTCTTACGACAGGCATGGCCTTCTTGCCTCTGCCGTATTCCAATCTCTGCGAGCCGAATGGACACACACAAACATACACACACACTTACACACGCACAAACACACACACACGCACACACTCACGTACCCTCTTCACCTCTCGACTCCTACCCATTAGTCGCCTCTTACGATAGGCAGGGCCTTCTTGCCTCGGTCGTGCTCTTATCTCTGCAAGCCGAACTAACACACACACATACTCACACACGCACACACACGCACACACTCATACACACATACACTCTTCACCTCTCGACTCCTACTTATTAGTCGCCCCTTACAAGAGTCAGGGCCTTCTTGCCTCGGTTGTATTCTTATCTCTGCAAGCGGAACGGACACACACACACACGCACACACAAACACACGCACTCTCACACGCACACACAAGCACATACGCACACACATATACACTCTTCACCACTCGACTCCTACCCATTAGTCGCCTCTTACGACAGGCAGGGCCTTTTTGCCACGGCCGTGTTCTTATCTCTGCGAGCCGACTGGACACACACACTTACACACACAAATACACACACACGCACACACACGCACACACTCACACTTACACACAAATACACTCTTCACCTCTCGACTCCTACCCATTAGTCGCCTCTTACGACAGGCAGGGCCTTCTTGGCACGGCCGTGTTCTTATCTCTGCGAGCCTACTGAACACACACACTCACACACACAAATACACACACACACTCACACACGCACACACACGCACACACGCAAACACACACATACACTCTTCACCTCTCGACTCCTACCCATTAGTCGCCTCTTACGACAGGCAGGGCCTTCTTGCCACGGCCGTGTTCTTATCTCTGCGAGACGACCGGACACACACACACACACACCCACACAAGCACACACACGCACACACGCACACGCACACACACACACACACACATACACTCTTCACCTCTCGACTTCTACCCATTAGTTACCGCTTACGACAGGCAGGGCTTTCTTGGCACGGACGTGTTCTTATCTCTGCGAGCCGACCGGACACACACACACTCACACACGCACACACACACGCACACACGCACACACACACATACACTCTTCACCTCTCGACTCCTACCAATTAGTCGCCACTTACGACAGGCAGGGCCTTCTTGCCTCGGCCATAAGCTTATCTCTGCAAGCCGAACGGACACACACACACTCACACACACACGCACGCACACACGCACACACACGCACACACACACACACACATACACTCTTCACCTCTCGACTTCTACCCATTAGTTACCGCTTACGACAAGCAGGGCTTTCTTGGCACGGACGTGTTCTTATCTCTGCGAGCCGACCGGACACACACACACTCACACACGCACACACACACGCACACACGCACACACACACATACACTCTTCACCTCTCGACTCCTACCCATTAGTCGCCTCTTACGACAGGCATGGCCTTCTTGCCTCGGCCGTATTCTAATCTCTGCGAGCCGAATGGACACACACATACATACACACACACTTACACACGCACAAACACACACACACACACACACGCACACACACATACACTATTCACCTCTCGACTCCTACCTATTAGTCGCCCCATACAAGAGGCAGGGCCTTCTTGCCTCGGCCGTATTCTTATCTCTGCAAGCCAAACAGACACACACACATACACACACAATTACACACGCACACACACGCACACGCCTTTTACGACAGGCAGGGCCTTCTTGCCACGGCCGTGTTCTTATCTCTGCGAGCCGACTGGACACACACACTCACACACACAAATACACACACACACTCATACACGCACACACACGCACACTCACACACACATACACTCTTCACCTCTCGACTCCTACCCATTAGTCGCCTCTTACGACAAGCAGGGCCTTCTTGCCACGGCGGTGTTCTTATCTCTGCAAGCCGAACGGACACACACACACACGCACACACAAACACACGCTCACAGGCATACACGCACACACGCACACGCACACGCACACACTCTCCACCTCTCGACCCCTATCCATTAGTCGCCTCTTAAGACAGGCAGGGCCTTCTTGCCACAGACGTATTTCTATCTCTGCGAGCCGAACGGACACACACACACACTTGCACACACACACACACACACACACACACACACACACATACACACTTCACCTCTCGACTTCTACCAATTAGTCGCTCCTTACAGCAAGCATGGCCTTCTTGCCACGGACGTATTCATATCTCTGCGAGCCGAAGGAATACACACACACATACACACACACATACTCACACACACACGCACACACGCACACACACATACACTCTTCACCTCTCGACTCCTACCCATTAGTCGCCTCTTACGACAGGCATGGCCTTCTTGTCACGGCTGTATTTTTATCTCTGCGAGCAGAAGGGACACACACACATACACACACATACTCACACACATTCACACACACACACGCACGCACACATACACTCTTCACCTCTCGACTCCTACCCATTAGTTGTTGCCGAGAGGGGGCGTTTGGGCCTATAGGACCCATCGCCGGCTCTGCGGACTTCTTCCTGTCCTCGGAATTAGACCGGGTGTTGACCATCTTTGCTTGTCACTGATAAAATGGTTTAATACTTCTACTGGTATAAAATATCGGTTACCGTGACAAGTATCTGTTATAGGTAACAGTTCCAAGGAGCAGTTACAAAATAACAGATCAAAAATAGAAAACAGAACAGGTAAAATAGTCTAAGTATTCCTTGATTTAAGGAAGGAATAACAGTAAACAAGAAAAATAAAATGGTATAAAAGTACAATGCAAAGAAAATGTTTCTAAGTGTTTCTTGACTTACGGAAGAAACAACTTAGAATGAAAAGTAAAATACACAAGATAAAAGAATAGAAAAATGCAGAAATATTCCTAAGTGTTTCTTGTCTTACGGAAGAAGCAACTTAGGACAGAAATACAGATAAATGAAATATGTAAATATGAAACAAGGTATGGAAATATTTCTAAGTGTTTCTTGACTTACGGAAGAAACAACTTAGAGTGAAAATAAACAAGAGAATCAAATATGGAAAAATAAGAATACAAATACTTATAAGTGTTTCTTGACTTACGGAAGAAACGACTTACAAATACGAAAAATCAAATACAGAAAAGATGTGGAAATATTGCTAAGTGTTTCTTGACTTACGGAAGAAACAACTTAGCATAAAATAGAAAATGAAAGAGACAAATGTATTAAGTATTTTCTTAACTTAAGGAAGAAAATATCTTAAATAAAATATCGGAAATAATAATGCAACAATGATTATGAAAATATTTCTAAGTGTTCTTTTGACTTACCGGAAAAGAATGGCTTAGACGCACAATTAAAATAACAAGTCAAATATTCAGAGAAATATTTCTAAGAGTTATTTGACTTACCGGAATGAACTACTTAGACAAAGTACAAATCAAAATATAAAATAGAAAAAGCAAGATAAATATTTCTAAGTGTTCTTAACTTACGGAAGAACAACTTAGAAATCAAGACACAAAATACAAGAAAAATAAACAATCAAAATAATCAAATAAAATATCAAACAATCAGTACATGAACAAATATAGATCAATGTATTATTCTAACCTGAAAAGGTCTGAATATACAATAATGCTAAAATAAAAAGGTATACAGAAAATCAGAAATAAAACAATAACTTAGTTGGAACAATAATAGCACCGACTAGGTCTACAGTAGAAGAGGCAAGCTCGACTGACCGATGAGAGAAAATCTACCTGCTTTTATGTAAAACAAATCCTTTGTTTTACGAAGCGAAAGTGGAATTTCCCTGCATCGAATCAATTAGAAATTTGGATTTGGCCAACCTTGGAATTCCCAAGTATTTTAACCGATATCCAAATTCCTTGATGCGTCGAGGACATCCCCCCTCCTCTGAAAGACCTAACGGTGCTAAAAAAATTTATTAATAAAAAAAAATCAAACAATACAATAATACAAAAAGTCCTTAACCTAAAAAAAAGAAATACAATACAAAGAAATACAAAGAAATACAATTCAAACTTACGCTAGCGACTAAGATATGTTACACTTAACTATTATAATATCCAGATGGCCCAGGTGGTCCCGGTGGTCCAGGTGGTCCAGGTGTTTCGGCCAGGCTACTTAATTCACCCGGCTGGGGCCTTACGACGTTTCAGAACACGTAGAGTTACTCGATTCACCCTGGTGTCTGTAACGTTTCGTAACAGGGCCCCGTTATCCTCAGCTGTTCTGGCAGGGCTACTTAATTCACCCTGAGGAAGGTCTTACGACGTCGTGAAGATATAAGGTTACTCAGTTCACCTTGATATCTACACGTGTCGTAATAAACCTTAATCCTGCTCTGGAGGTTCGTCCCTAGGTGGAGGAGCAGCGCGGATGTCATCTACATGGATGGTCCTGTTCACGTCCCGGTCGCGGTGTATCTCATAGGTATGATCGCCTAGCACCTTCAGGATCGTGTGTGGTCCCGTCCATGTCGGTCCGAAGTTCCCTCGGACGTGGTTCCTCACCATGACCTGCTCTCCTTCGATGAATCTCCTGGCGGGTGGAGCGTTAGGGTTGTCAGGAAACATGTTCCTCGCATATACAGTGGCCTTTTGAACCGCTCTGGCAACCCTTTCGTCTCGTCTGGCTGCGGTGTTTGCCAGACGATGCTCACGCTGTGTTTCTTCTGCGCGCCGTGGCAGATAGCCTAGCAGAAGTTCAGCGGGTGTTTCCTGGGTGGCCTCGTTCCTCCGTGTCCTTAGGCTGAACATGATGTCAGCCAGGTAGGATTCCCATTTCGGATCATTTGCAGTTTTGCATCGGGCGCGGAGTCCCTTTTTGAGCTCCTGAGCTCGGCGTTCAACCGGGTTGGCCCTCTGGTGGAAGATAGGGCTAAATTCGGCTTTGATGTTGTGCCATCTCAAGAATCTCTCCCATGCATCTGTCCGAAATTGGGCTGCGTTGTCCGTGATGAGGGTGGTAGGTTTCCCCCAGCAGCCGCAGATTTCCTCCTGGAGGAACTGGATGATGTCCCGGCTTTTTGTAGATTGGACGCATCGATATTCCACCCAGTTGCTCAAGCAATCTGTCGCCAAGAGGATGTAGCGGTTACGTGTTCCTCTGGCTGGTGGATATGGTCCCAAAATGTCGAAGGACACTCTCTCCCAGGGGTTGGCGGGTTCCCTGGGCATCACAGGAGCTGCTGGTTGTCGTGGAGCAGCTTTGGTCCTCAAGCAGGTCAGGCAGGACTTGACGTAGGCGCGAACATCCTTTGATAATGTGGGCCAGTAATAGATATTTTTAATGGCCCGGATGGTCTCGTCTTGTCCTGGGTGGTTGGCCTCCTCTGAGTCGTGATAGACCTTCATCACGTCCTTCCGGAGGGATGGGGGTACTATCAGCGTCCTGTGGTCTGGTCCAGCGTTGTAGTAAGCGGCGTTATCGACTAGTGTGAATTCACGGAGAAGGTTTTCTTCGACTTCGTTCCGTGGTCCACGCCCGGAGATCTCTAGGTAGCGTCTCCGAAACCGCTGCATACCGTGGTGTGTCTGGTGGCTTCTCCGGATTTTATCCTGGAGTGGTAGGTCAACCAGATCATCTAGGATGGGGTTGGTGTCTTCATCCTCGTCGACGTCCTCCATCATACATAGTAGAGGAAAGGACTCGTCTTCCTCCACGTCCGTTGTAGGCCAGCTAAGTCGCACCACTTCCTCGTCTTGGTCAGCTTCTTCTTCTCTCTCCATGGTTGGGTTCCTGGACAAGTGGTCAGGGAGTTCGTTCTCCTTCCCTGGGATATGTATCACGGTGAAGTTGAACTCCTGAAGTAGCAAGGCCCATCGGGATAGTTTGGCCTTGTCTTCCTTGAACCGATGGAGCCACAGGAGAGCCTGACTGTCGGTGTACAGCGTGAAGTGCTGATCCTGGAGGAAGTGCTTGTACCTCTTGAGTGCCCAAACTAATGCGAGGCACTCTTTCTCGTTAATATGGTAACGGGTTTCTGCTGGTTTTAACTTCGTGGAGGCATATGCGATGACTCTCTTGTCGTCTTGGGTTCCTTGGAACAGGACTGCGCCCATGCCGACATCGGAGGCATCCGTCTGGAGGCAGAAGGGTTTGGACGCGTCTGGTCGGTGGAGTAGGAGATCTCCCTCGATTTCGATCTTGAGACGTTGGAAGGCGGCTTCTGCGGCGTCGTTCCAGTGCATCCGTCTCTTATTACCCTTGGTGAGGTCCGTCAAGGGTGTTATGATGTCCGAAAATCGAGGGATGAAATCCCTTAACCAGTTGGCTGTCCCGATGAAGCTTCGCAGTTGCTTCATCGTCCGTGGAGTGTCGAAGCCTTTGATTTTCTCCACATGCTTCTCCAGAGGTTGGGTGTTGGCAGAGGTGATTTTGTGTCCTAGGTACTCCAGTTCGTCTGCTGCGAATTTACACTTTTTTAGGGATGCCCATAGTCCGTGTGTCCGAAGTCTCTCTAGAACCAGGCGGAGGTGGTTCTGGTGTTGGGTCCAGTCTTCTGAATAGATGATAATATCATCCATGTATACCTTGATGAAAACATCGATGTATCCTGCGAAGACTGAAGTCACGAGCTTCTGGAACACAGCTGGTCCGTTCTTGAGGCCGAAGGGCATCACCGTAAATTCGTATGAGGACCCGTCAGGCAGGCTGAACGCTGTCTTCGGGCTGGAGTCCTTGTGCAGTGGGACTTGCCAAAATCCACTCTTCAGATCTAAGGTGGTGAAGATATGAGCCGTGCCAATCTCTTTGATGGAGTCGTGGATTGGTGGCATGCTGGAGGCTTCGTCGATGGTCACGTTGTTAAGCTTCCTATAGTCTACGCAGAAACGGGGGGTGCCATCCTTCTTGGTTACAATAACCACCGGGCTATTGTAAGGAGATTTGCTGGGGCGGATGACTCCTGCGGCTAGCATCTCTCTCACCTCCTTGGCCATTATCTGCTTCTTCCCCGTAGAATATTTATAGGGCTTAACGTTGATAGGCGTGGCGTCGGTCACTTCGATTTTCATTTCGGTGGCCTTGGTGGTCGGCTGACGTAGACGGTCGTCGAAAACGTCATCGTACTCTTGAATCAACTTTTCAACTTGTTGCAAAGCGAAGGATGGAGCTTGATGGGGTTCCAGCCGCTGCGTCCTGGATTGCCTTTTTGCTGGGTTCTTCCAGTAAATGGTGGTTCTGCAGGTGGTACCGACGTGTAGACATTTACGTGGTATGTCTACATTGGCCTCTTCCTGTTCCAACCAAGGCATCCCCAACACAACGTCGTGGTTCAAGTCCTCCATAACCACGCAGTTGACGGTTGAATCCAGAGTCTCGATGTTAATCTTGACTTCAGCAGTCCCTAGGGTGCGGGACGTGCTGCCCGTGCACGCCAGCTGAACCAAGCCTGATCCTCGTTGCAGGTCCCGTCTCTGCACACACACACTTACACACACAATTACACACGCACACACACGCACATGCCTTTTACGACAGGCAGGGCCTTCTTGCCACGGCCGTGTTCTTATCTCTGCGAGCCGACTGGACACACACACACGCACACACAAACACACATACACTCTTCACCTCTCGACTCCTACCCATTAGTCGCCTCTTACGACAAGCAGGGCCTTCTTGCCACGGCGGTGTTCTTATCTCTGCAAGCCGAACGGACACACACACACGCACACACAAACACACGCTCACAGGCATACACGCACACACGCACACGCACACGCACACACTCTCCACCTCTCGACCCCTATCCATTAGTCGCCTCTTAAGACAGGCAGGGCCTTCTTGCCACAGACGTATTTCTATCTCTGCGAGCCGAACGGACACACACACACTTGCACACACACACACACACACACACACATACACACTTCACCTCTCGACTTCTACCAATTAGTCGCTCCTTACAGCAAGCATGGCCTTCTTGCCACGGACGTATTCATATGTCTGCGAGCCGAAGGAATACACACACACATACACACACACATACTCACACACACACGCACACACGCACACACACATACACTCTTCACCTCTCGACTCCTACCCATTAGTCGCCTCTTACGACAGGCATGGCCTTCTTGTCACGGCTGTATTTTTATCTCTGCGAGCAGAAGGGACACACACACATACACACACACATACACACACACATTCACACACACACACTCACGCACACATACACTCTTCACCTCTCGACTCCTACCCATTAGTCGCCCCTTAAGACTGGCATGGCCTTCTTGCCACGGCTGTTTTCTTATCTCTGCGAGCCGAAGGGACACACACACACATACACACACACACACACTCACAAACACACACACACGCGCAAACACGCACGCACACACGCACACACATGCACACACGCACGCACACACGCACACACATACACTTACACACGCACACACACACGCACACACGCACACACACATACACTCTTCACCTCTCGACTCCTACCTATTAGTCGCCTCTTACGATAGGCAGGGCCTTCTTGCCTCGGTCGTGCTCTTATCTCTGCAAGCCGAACTAACACACACACATACTCACACACGCACACACACGCACACACTCATACACACATACACTCTTCACCTCTCGACTCCTACTTATTAGTCGCCCCTTACAAGAGGCAGGGCCTTCTTGCCTCGGTTTTATTCTTATCTCTGCAAGCGGAACGGACACACACACACGCACACACAAACACACGCACTCTCACACGCACACACACGCACATACGCACACATATATACACTCTTCACCACTCGACTCCTACCCATTAGTCGCCTCTTACGACAGGCAGGGCCTTCTTGCCACGGCCGTGTTCTTATCTCTGCGAGCCGACTGGACACACACACTCACACACACAAATACACACACACGCACACACACGCACACACGCACACTTACACACAAATACACTCGTCACCTCTCGACTCCTACCCATTAGTCGCCTCTTACGACAGGCAGAACCTTCTTGCCACGGCCGTGTTCTTATCTCTGCGAGCCGACTGGACACACACACACTCACACACACAAATACACACACACATTCACACACGCACACACACGCACACTCACACACACATACACTCTTCACGTCTCGACTCCTACCCATTAGTCGCCTCTTACGACAGGCAGGGCCTTCTTGCCACGGCCGTGTTCTTATCTCTGAGAGCCGACCGGACACACACACACTCACACACGCACACACACGCTCACACGCACTTACACATATACACTCTTCACCTCTCGACTCCTACGCAGTAGTCGCCGCTTACGACAGGCAGGGCCTTCTTGGCACAGACGTGTCCTTATCACTGCGAGCCGACCGGACACACACACTCACACACGCACACACACACGCACACACGCACACACACACATACACTCTTCACCTCTCGACTCCTACCAATTAGTCGCCACTTACGACAGGCAGGGCATTCTTGCCTTGGCCGTATTCTTATCTCTGCAAGCCTAACGGACACATACACACTCACACACACAAGCACGCACACACGCACACACACGCACACACACAAAAACACTTTTCACCTCTCGACTCCTACCAATTAGTCGCCACTTACGACAGGCAGGGCCTTCTTGCCTTGGCCGTATTTTTAATTCTGCAAGCCGAACGGACATATACACACTCACACACACAAGCACGCACACACGCACACACACGCACACACACAAAAACACTTTTCACCTCTCGACTCCTACCAATTAGTCGCCACTTACGACAGGCAGGGCCTTCTTGCCTCGGCCGTATTCTTATCTCTGCAAGCCGAACGGACACATACACACTCACACACACACGCACGCACACACGCACACACACAAATACACTCTTCACCTCTCGACTCCTACCCATTAGTCGCCTCTTACGACAGGCATGGCCTTCTTGCCTCTGCCGTATTCTAATCTCTGCGAGCCGAATGGACACACACAAACATACACACACACACTTACACACGCACAAACACACACACACACCCACACACGCACACACTCACGTACCCTCTTCACCTCTCGACTCCTACCCATTAGTCGCCTCTTACGATAGGCAGGGCCTTCTTGCCTCGGTCGTGCTCTTATCTCTGCAAGCCGAACTAACACACACACATACTCACACACGCACACACACGCACACACTCATACACACATACACTCTTCACCTCTCGACTCCTACTTATTAGTCGCCCCTTACAAGAGGCAGGGCCTTCTTGCCTCGGTTGTATTCTTATCTCTGCAAGCGGAACGGACAGACACACACACGCACACACAAACACACGCACTCTCACACGCACACACACGCACATACGCACACACATATACACTCTTCACCACTCGACTCCTACCCATTAGTCGCCTCTTACGACAGGCAGGGCCTTCTTGCCACGGCCGTGTTCTTATCTCTGCGAGCCGACTGGGCACACACACTCACACACACAAATACACACACACGCACACACACGCACACACGCACACTTACACACAAATACACTCTTCACCTCTCGACTCCTACCCATTAGTCGCCTCTTACGACAGGCAGAACCTTCTTGCCACGGCCGTGTTCTTATCTCTGCGAGCCGACTGGACACACACACACTCACACACACAAATACACACACACATTCACACACGCACACACACGCACACTCACACACACATACACTCTTCACGTCTCGACTCCTACCCATTAGTCGCCTCTTACGACAGGCAGGGCCTTCTTGCCACGGCCGTGTTCTTATCTCTGAGAGCCGACCGGACACACACACACTCACACACGCACACACACGCTCACACGCACTTACACATATACACTCTTCACCTCTCGACTCCTACGCAGTAGTCGCCGCTTACGACAGGCAGGGCCTTCTTGGCACAGACGTGTCCTTATCACTGCGAGCCGACCGGACACACACACTCACACACGCACACACACACGCACACACGCACACACACACATACACTCTTCACCTCTCGACTCCTACCAATTAGTCGCCACTTACGACAGGCAGGGCATTCTTGCCTTGGCCGTATTCTTATCTCTGCAAGCCTAACGGACACATACACACTCACACACACAAGCACGCACACACGCACACACACGCACACACACAAAAACACTTTTCACCTCTCGACTCCTACCAATTAGTCGCCACTTACGACAGGCAGGGCCTTCTTGCCTTGGCCGTATTTTTAATTCTGCAAGCCGAACGGACATATACACACTCACACACACAAGCACGCACACACGCACACACACGCACACACACAAAAACACTTTTCACCTCTCGACTCCTACCAATTAGTCGCCACTTACGACAGGCAGGGCCTTCTTGCCTCGGCCGTATTCTTATCTCTGCAAGCCGAACGGACACATACACACTCACACACACACGCACGCACACACGCACACACACAAATACACTCTTCACCTCTCGACTCCTACCCATTAGTCGCCTCTTACGACAGGCATGGCCTTCTTGCCTCTGCCGTATTCTAATCTCTGCGAGCCGAATGGACACACACAAACATACACACACACACTTACACACGCACAAACACACACACACACCCACACACGCACACACTCACGTACCCTCTTCACCTCTCGACTCCTACCCATTAGTCGCCTCTTACGATAGGCAGGGCCTTCTTGCCTCGGTCGTGCTCTTATCTCTGCAAGCCGAACTAACACACACACATACTCACACACGCACACACACGCACACACTCATACACACATACACTCTTCACCTCTCGACTCCTACTTATTAGTCGCCCCTTACAAGAGGCAGGGCCTTCTTGCCTCGGTTGTATTCTTATCTCTGCAAGCGGAACGGACAGACACACACACGCACACACAAACACACGCACTCTCACACGCACACACACGCACATACGCACACACATATACACTCTTCACCACTCGACTCCTACCCATTAGTCGCCTCTTACGACAGGCAGGGCCTTCTTGCCACGGCCGTGTTCTTATCTCTGCGAGCCGACTGGACACACACACTCACACACACAAATACACACACACGCACACACACGCACACACGCACACTTACACACAAATACACTCTTCACCTCTCGACTCCTACCCATTAGTCGCCTCTTACGACAGGCAGGGCCTTCTTGCCACGGCCGTGTTCCTATCTCTGCAAGCCTACTGAACACACACACTCACACACACAAATACACACACACTCACACACGCACACACACGGACACACGCAAACACACACATACACTCTTCACCTCTCGACTCCTACCCATTAGTCGCCTCTTACGACAGGCAGGGCCTTCTTGCCACGGCCGTGTTCTTATCTCTGCGAGACGACCGAACACACACACACACACCCACACAAGCACACACACGCACACACGCACACGCACACACACACACATACACTCTTCACCTCTCGACTTCTACCCATTAGTCACCGCTTACGACAGGCAGGGATTTCTTGGCACGGACGTGTTCTTATCTCTGCGAGCCGACCGGACACACACACACTCACACACGCACACACACACATACACTCTTCACCTCTCGACTCCTACCAATTAGTCGCCACTTACGACAGGCAGGGCCTTCTTGCCTCGTCCATAAGCTTATCTCTGCAAGCCGAACGGACACACACACACTCACACACACACGCACGCACACACGCACACACACGCACACACACACACACAAATACACTCTTCACCTCTCGACTCCTACCCATTAGTCGCCTCTTACGACAGGCATGGCCTTCTTGCCTCGGCCGTATTCTAATCTCTGCGAGCCGAATGGACACACACATACATACACACACACTTACACACGCACAAACACACACACACACACACACACGCACACACACATACACTATTCACCTCTCGACTTCTACCTATTAGTCGCCCCATACAAGAGGCAGGGCCTTCTTGCCTCAGCCGTATTCTTATCTCTGCAAGCCAAACAGACACACACACATACACACACAATTACACACGCACACACACGCACACGCCTTTTACGACAGGCAGGGCCTTCTTGCCACGGCCGTGTTCTTATCTCTGCGAGCCGACTGGACACACACACTCACACACACAAATACACACACACACTCATACACGCACACTCACACACACATACACTCTTCACCTCTCGACTCCTACTCATTAGTCGCCTCTTACGACAAGCAGGGCCTTCTTGCCACGGCGGTGTTCTTATCTCTTCAAGCCGAACGGACACACACACACACGCACACACAAACACACGCTCACAGGCATACACGCACACACGCACACGCACACGCACACACTCTCCACCTCTCGACTCCTATCCATTAGTCGCCTCTTAAGACAGGCAGGGCCTTCTTGCCACAGACGTATTTCTATCTCTGCGAGCCGAACGGACACACACACACACTTGCACACACACACACACACACACACATACACACTTCACCTCTCGACTTCTACCAATTAGTCGCTCCTTACAGCAAGCATGGCCTTCTTGCCACGGACGTATTCATATCTCTGCGAGCCGAAGGGATACACACACACATACACACACACATTCACACACACACACGCACGCACACATACACTCTTCACCTCTCGACTCCTACCCATTAGTCGCCCCTTAAGACTGGCATGGCCTTCTTGCCACCACGGCTGTTTTCTTATCTCTGCGAGCCGAAGGGACACACACACACATACACACACACACACACACTCACAAACACACACACACGCGCAAACACGCACGCACACACGCACACACACACGCACACACGCACGCACACACGCACACACATACACTTACACACGCACACACACACGCACACACGCACACACACATACACTCTTCACCTCTCGACTCCTACCTATTAGTCGCCTCTTACGATAGGCAGGGCCTTCTTGCCCCGGTTGTATTCTTATCTCTGCAAGCGGAACGGACACACACACACACGCACACACAAACACACGCACTCTCACACGCACACACACGCACATACGCACACATATATACACTCTTCACCACTCGACTCCTACCCATTAGTCGCCTCTTACGACAGGCAGGGCCTTCTTGCCACGGCCGTGTTCTTATCTCTGAGAGCCGACCGGACACACACACACACTCACACACGCACACACACGCTCACACGCACTTACACATATACACTCTTCACCTCTCGACTCCTACGCAGTAGTCGCCGCTAACGACAGGCACGGCCTTCTTGGCACAGACGTGTCCTTATCACTGCGAGCCGACCGGACACACACACTCACACACGCACACACACACGCACACACGCACACACACACACATACACTCTTCACCTCTCGACTCCTACCAATTAGTCGCCACTTACGACAGGCAGGGCATTCTTGCCTTGGCCGTATTCTTATCTCTGCATGCCGAACGGACACATACACACTCACACACACAAGCACGCACACACGCACACACACGCACACACACAAAAACACTTTTCACCTCTCGACTCCTACCAATTAGTCGCCACTTACGACAGGCAGGGCCTTCTTGCCTCGGCCGTATTCTAATCTCTGCGAGCCGAATGGACACACACATACATACACACACACACACTTACACACGCACAAACACACACACACCCACACACGCACACACACACACATACACTCTTCACCTCTCGACTCCTACCAATTAGTCGCCACTTACGACAGGCAGGGCCTTCTTGCCTTGGCCGTATTTTTATCTCTGCAAGCCGAACGGGCACATACACACTCGCACACACAAGCACGCACACACGCACACACACGCACACACACAAAAACACTTTTCACCTCTCGACTCCTACCAATTAGTCGCCACTTACGACAGGCAGGGCCTTCTTGCCTCGGCCGTATTCTTATCTCTGCAAGCCGAACGGACACATACACACTCACACACACACGCACGCACACACGCACACACACAAATACACTCTTCACCTCTCGACTCCTACCCATTAGTCGCCTCTTACGACAGGCATGGCCTTCTTGCCTCTGCCGTATTCCAATCTCTGCGAGCCGAATGGACACACACAAACATACACACACACTTACACACGCACAAACACACACACACCCACACACGCACACACTCACGTACCCTCTTCACCTCTCGACTCCTACCCATTAGTCGCCTCTTACGATAGGCAGGGCCTTCTTGCCTCGGTCGTGCTCTTATCTCTGCAAGCCGAACTAACACACACACATACTCACACACGCACACACACGCACACACTCATACACACATACACTCTTCACCTCTCGACTCCTACTTATTAGTCGCCCCTTACAAGAGTCAGGGCCTTCTTGCCTCGGTTGTATTCTTATCTCTGCAAGCGGAACGGACACACACACACACGCACACACAAACACACGCACTCTCACACGCACACACAAGCACATACGCACACCCATATACACTCTTCACCACTCGACTCCTACCCATTAGTCGCCTCTTACGACAGGCAGGGCCTTCTTGCCACGGCCGTGTTCTTATCTCTGCGAGCCGACTGGACACACACACTCACACACACAAATACACACACACGCACACACACGCACACACGCACACTTACACACAAATACACTCTTCACCTCTCGACTCCTACCCATTAGTCGCCTCTTACGACAGGCAGGGCCTTCTTGCCACGGCCGTGTTCTTATCTCTGCGAGCCTACTGAACACACACACTCACACACACAAATACACACACACACTCACACACGCACACACACGCACACACGCAAACACACACATACACTCCTCACCTCTCGACTCCTACCCATTAGTCGCCTCTTACGACAGGCAGGGCCTTCTTGCCACGGCCGTGTTCTTATCTCTGCGAGACGACCGGACACACACACACACACCCACACAAGCACACACACGCACACACGCACACGCACACACACACACACATACACTCTTCACCTCTCGACTTCTACCCATTAGTCACCGCTTACGACAGGCAGGGCTTTCTTGGCACGGACGTGTTCTTATCTCTGCGAGCCGACCGGACACACACACACTCACACACGCACACACACACGCACACACGCACACACACACATACACTCTTCACCTCTCGACTCCTACCAATTAGTCGCCACTTACGACAGGCAGGGCCTTCTTGCCTCGGCCATAAGCTTATCTCTGCAAGCCGAACGGACACACACACACTCACACACACACGCACGCACACACGCACACACACGCACACACACACACACAAATACACTCTTCACCTCTCGACTTCTACCCATTAGTCGCCTCTTACGACAGGCATGGCCTTCTTGCCTCGGCCGTATTCTAATCTCTGCGAGCCGAATGGACACACACATACATACACACACACTTACACACGCACAAACACACACACACACACACACGCACACACACATACACTATTCACCTCTCGACTCCTACCTATTAGTCGCCCCATACAAGAGGCAGGGCCTTCTTGCCTCGGCCGTATTCTTATCTCTGCAAGCCAAACAGACACACACACATACACACACAATTACACACGCACACACACGCACACGCCTTTTACGACAGGCAGGGCCTTCTTGCCACGGCCGTGTTCTTATCTCTGCGAGCCGACTGGACACACACACTCACACACACAAATACACACACACACACTCATACACGCACACACACGCACACTCACACACACATACACTCTTCACCTCTCGACTCCTACCCATTAGTCGCCTCTTACAACAAGCAGGGCCTTCTTGCCACGGCGGTGTTCTTATCTCTGCAAGCCGAACGGACACACACACACACGCACACACAAACACACGCTCACAGGCATACACGCACACACGCACACGCACACGCACACACTCTCCACCTCTCGACCCCTATCCATTAGTCGCCTCTTAAGACAGGCAGGGCCTTCTTGCCACAGACGTATTTCTATCTCTGCGAGCCGAACGGACACACACACACACTTGCACACACACACACACACACACACACACACACACATACACACTTCACCTCTCGACTTCTACCAATTAGTCGCTCCTTACAGCAAGCATGGCCTTCTTGCCACGGACGTATTCATATCTCTGCGAGCCGAAGGAATACACACACACATACACACACACATACTCACACACACACGCACACACGCACACACACATACACTCTTCACCTCTCGACTCCTACCCATTAGTCGCCTCTTACGACAGGCATGGCCTTCTTGTCACGGCTGTATTTTTATCTCTGCGAGCAGAAGGGACACACACACATACACACACACATACACACACACATTCACACACACACACGCACGCACACATACACTCTTCACCTCTCGACTCCTACCCATTAGTCGCCCCTTAAGACTGGCATGGCCTTCTTGCCACGGCTGTTTTCTTATCTCTGCGAGCCGAAGGGACACACACACACACATACACACACACACTCACAAACACACACACACGCGCAAACACGCACGCACACACGCACACACACACGCACACACGCACGCACACACGCACACACATACACTTACACACGCACACACACACGCACACACGCACACACACATACACTCTTCACCTCTCGACTCCTACCTATTAGTCGCCTCTTACGATAGGCAGGGCCTTCTTGCCTCGGTCGTGCTCTTATCTCTGCAAGCCGAACTAACACACACACATACTCACACACGCACACACACGCACACACTCATACACACATACACTCTTCACCTCTCGACTCCTACTTATTAGTCGCCCCTTACAAGAGGCAGGGCCTTCTTGCCTCGGTTGTATTCTTATCTCTGCAAGCGGAACGGACACACACACACGCACACACAAACACACGCACTCTCACACGCACACACACGCACATACGCACACATATATACACTCTTCACCACTCGACTCCTACCCATTAGTCGCCTCTTACGACAGGCAGGGCCTTCTTGCCACGGCCGTGTTCTTATCTCTGCGAGCCGACTGGACACACACACTCACACACACAAATACACACACACGCACACACACGCACACACGCACACTTACACACAAATACACTCTTCACCTCTCGACTCCTACCCATTAGTCGCCCCTTACGACAGGCAGAACCTTCTTGCCACGGCCGTGTTCTTATCTCTGCGAGCCGACTGGACACACACACACTCACACACACAAATACACACACACATTCACACACGCACACACACGCACACTCACACACACATACACTCTTCACGTCTCGATTCCTACCCATTAGTCGCCTCTTACGACAGGCAGGGCCTTCTTGCCACGGCCGTGTTCTTATCTCTGAGAGCCGACCGGACACATACACACACACACTCACACACGCACACACACGCTCACACGCACTTACACATATACACTCTTCACCTCTCGACTCCTACGCAGTCGCCGCTTACGACAGGCAGGGCCTTCTTGGCACAGACGTGTCCTTATCACTGCGAGCCGACCGGACACACACACTCACACACGCACACACACACGCACACACGCACACACACACATACACTCTTCACCTCTCGACTCCTACCAATTAGTCGCCACTTACGACAGGCAGGGCATTCTTGCCTTGGCCGTATTCTTATCTCTGCAAGCCTAGCGGACACATACACACTCACACACACAAGCACGCATACACGCACACACACGCACACACACAAAAACACTTTTCACCTCTCAACTCCTACCAATTAGTCGTCACTTACGACAGGCAGGGCCTTCTTGCCTCGGCCGTATTCTAATCTCTGCGAGCCGAATGGACACACACATACATACACACACACACACACTTACACACGCACAAACACACACACACCCACACACGCACACACACACACACATACACTCTTCACCTCTCGACTCCTACCAATTAGTCGCCACTTACGACAGGCAGGGCCTTCTTGCCTTGGCCGTATTTTTATCTCTGCAAGCCGAACGGACACATACACACTCACACACACAAGCACGCACACACGCACACACACGCACACACACAAAAACACTTTTCACCTCTCGACTCCTACCAATAAGTCGCCACTGACGACAGGCAGGGCCTTCTTGCCTCAACCGTATTCTTATCTCTGCAAGCCGAACGGACACATACACACTCACACACACACGCACGCACACACGCACACACACACAAATACACTCTTCACCTCTCGACTCCTACCCATTAGTCGCCTCTTACGACAGGCATGGCCTTCTTGCCTCTGCCGTATTCTAATCTCTGCGAGCCGAATGGACACACACAAACATACACACACACTTACACACGCACAAACACACACACACCCACACACGCACACACTCACGTACCCTCTTCACCTCTCGACTCCTACCCATTAGTCGCCTCTTACGATAGGCAGGGCCTTCTTGCCTCGGTCGTGCTCTTATCTCTGCAAGCCGAACTAACACACACACATACTCACACACGCACACACACGCACACACTCATACACACATACACTCTTCACCTCTCGACTCCTACTTATTAGTCGCCCCTTACAAGAGGCAGGGCCTTCTTGCCTCGGTTGTATTCTTATCTCTGCAAGCGGAACGGACACACACACACGCACACACAAACACACTCACTCTCACACGCACACACACGCACATACGCACACACATATACACTCTTCACCACTCGACTCCTACCCATTAGTCGCCTCTTACGACAGGCAGGGCCTTCTTGCCACGGCCGTGTTCTTATCTCTGCGAGCCGACTGGACACACACACTCACACACACAAATACACACACACGCACACACACGCACACACGCACACTTACACACAAATACACTCTTCACCTCTCGACTCCTACCCATTAGTCGCCTCTTACGACAGGCAGGGCCTTCTTGCCACGGCCGTGTTCTTATCTCTGCGAGCCTACTTAACACACACACTCACACACACAAATACACACACACTCACACACACACACACACACGCACACACGCAAACACACACATACACTCTTCACCTCTCGACTCCTACCCATTAGCCGCCTCTTACGACAGGCAGGGCCTTCTTGCCACGGCCGTGTTCTTATCTCTGCGAGACGACCGGACACACACACACACCCACACAAGCACACACACGCACACACGCACACGCACACACACACACATACACTCTTCACCTCTCGACTTCTACCCATTAGTCACCGCTTACGACAGGCAGGGCTTTCTTGGCACGGACGTGTTCTTATCTCTGCGAGCCGACCGGACACACACACACTCACACACGCACACACACACGCACACACGCACACACACACACACATACACTCTTCACCTCTCGACTCCTACCAATTAGTCGCCACTTACGACAGGCAGGGCCTTCTTGCCTCGTCCAAAAGCTTATCTCTACAAGCCGAACGGACACACACACACTCACACACACACGCACGCACACACGCACACACACGCACACACACACACACAAATACACTCTTCACCTCTCGACTCCTACCCATTAGTCGCCTCTTACGACAGGCATGGCCTTCTTGCCTCGGCCGTATTCTAATCTCTGCGAGCCGAATGGACACACACATACATACACACACACTTACACACGCACAAACACACACACACACACACACACGCACACACACATACACTATTCACCTCTCGACTCCTACCTATTAGTCGCCCCATACAAGAGGCAGGGCCTTCTTGCCTCGGCCGTATTCTTATCTCTGCAAGCCAAACAGACACACACACATACACACACAATTACACACGCACACAAACGCACACGCCTTTTACGACAGGCACGGCCTGCTTGCCACGGCCGTGTTCTTATCTCTGCGAGCCGACTGGACACACACACTCACACACACAAATACACACACACACTCATACACGCACACACACGCACACTCACTCACACATACACTCTTCACCTCTCGACTCCGACCCATTAGTCGCCTCTTACGACAAGCAGGGCCTTCTGGCCACGGCGGTGTTCTTATCTCTGCAAGCCGAACGGACACACACACACACGCACACACAAGCACACGCTCACAGGCATACACGCAAACACGCACACGCACACGCAGACACTCTCTACCTCTCGACTCCTATCCATTAGTCGCCTCTTAAGACAGGCAGGGCCTTCTTGCCACAGACGTATTTCTATCTCTGCGAGCCGAACGGACACACACACACACTTGCACACACACACACACACACACATACACACTTCACCTCTCGACTTCTATCAATTAGTCGCTCCTTACAGCAAGCATGGCCTTCTTGCCACGGACGTATTCATATCTCTGCGAGCCGAAGGGATACACACACACATACACACACACATACTCACACACACACGCACACACGCACACACACATACACTCTTCACCTCTCGACTCCTACCCATTAGTTGCCTCTTACGACAGGCATGGCCTTCTTGTCACGGCTGTATTTTTATCTCTGCGAGCAGAAGGGACACACACACATACACACACACACACATACACACACACATTCACACACACACACGCACGCACACATACACTCTTCACCTCTCGACTCCTACCCATTAGTCGCCCCTTAAGACTGGCATGGCCTTCTTGCCACGGCTGTTTTCTTATCTCTGCGAGCCGAAGGGACACACACACACATACACACACACACTCACAAACACACACACACGCGCAAACACGCACGCATACACGCACACACACACGCACACACGCACGCACACACGCACACACATACACTTACACACGCACACACACACGCACACACGCACACACACATACACTCTTCACCTCTCGACTCCTACCTATTAGTCGCCACTTACGATAGGCAGGGCCTTCTTGCCTCGGTCGTGCTCTTATCTCTGCAAGCCGAACTAACACACACACACATACTCACACACGCACACACACGCACACACTCATACACACATACACTCTTCACCTCTCGACTCCTACTTATTAGTCGCCCCTTACAAGAGGCAGGGCCTTCTTGCCTCGGTTGTATTCTTATCTCTGCAAGCGGAACGGACACACACACACACACACGCACACACAAACACACGCACTCTCACCCGCACACACACGCACATACGCACACACATATACACTCTTCACCACTCGACTCCTACCCATTAGTCGCCTCTTACGACAGGCAGGGCCTTCTTGCCACGGCCGTGTTCTTATCTCTGCGAGCCGACTGGACACACACACTCACACACACAAATACACACACACGCACACACACGCACACTTACACACAAATACACTCTTCACCACTCGACTCCTACCCATTAGTCGCCTCTTACGACAGGCAGGGCCTTCTTGCCACGGCCGTGTTCTTATCTCTGCGAGCCGACTGGACACACACACACTCACACACACAAATACACACACACATTCACACACGCACACACACGCACACTCACACACACATACACTCTTCACCTCTCGACTCCTACCCATTAGTCGCCTCTTACGACAGGCAGGGCCTTCTTGCCACGGCCGTGTTCTTATCTCTGAGAGCCGACCGGACATACACACACACTCACACACGCACACACACGCTCACACGCACTTACACATATACACTCTTCACCTCTCGACTCCTACGCAGTAGTCGCCGCTTACGACAGGCAGGGCCTTCTTGGCACAGACGTGTCCTTATCACTGCGAGCCGACCGGACACACACACTCACACACGCACACACACACGCACACACGCACACACACACATACACTCTTCACCTCTCGACTCCTACCAATTAGTCGCCACTTACGACAGGCAGGGCATTCTTGCCTTGGCCGTATTCTTATCTCTGCAAGCCGAACGGACACATACACACTCACACACACAAGCACGCACACACGCACACACACGCACACACACAAAAACACTTTTCACCTCTCGACTCCTACCAATTAGTCGCCACTTACGACAGGCAGGGCCTTCTTGCCTCGGCCGTATTCTAATCTCTGCGAGCCGAATGGACACACACATACATACACACACACACACTTACACACGCACAAACACACACACACACCCACACACGCACACACACACACATACACTCTTCACCTCTCGACTCCTACCAATTAGTCGTTACTTACGAAAGGCAGGGCCTTCTTGCCTTGGCCGTATTTTTATCTCTGCAAGCCGAACGGACACATACACACTCACACACACAAGCACGCACACACGCACACACACGCACACACACAAAAACACTTTTCACCTCTCGACTCCTACCAATTAGTCGCCATTTACGACAGGCAGGGCCTTCTTGCCTCGGCCGTATTCTTATCTCTGCAAGCCGAACGGACACATACACACTCACACACACACGCACGCACACACGCACACACACAAATACACTCTTCACCTCTCGACTCCTACCCATTAGTCGCCTCTTACGACAGGCATGGCCTTCTTGCCTGTGCCGTATTCTAATCTCTGCGAGCCGAATGGACACAGACAAACATCCACACACACACTTACACACGCACAAACACACACACACCCACACACGCACACACTCACGTACCCTCTTCACCTCTCGACTCCTACCCATTAGTCGCCTCTTACGACAGGCAGGGACTTCTTGCCACGGCCGTGTTCTTATCTCTGCAAGCCGAACGGACACACACACGTACACACAGACACACGCACACAGGCACACACGCACACACGCACACGTACACGCACACGCACACACTCTCCATCTCTCGACTAATATCCATTAGTCGCCTCTTAAGACAGGCAGGGCCTTCTTGCCTCAGCCGTATTCTTATCTCTGCAAGCCAAACGGACACACACACACATATACACACACATAGTCACACACGCACAAACACACGCACACACACAAAGACACATACACTCTTCACCTCTCGACTCCTATTCATTAGACGCCTCTTACGACAGGCAGGGACTTCTTGCCACGGCCGTGTTCTTATCTCTGCGAGCCGAACGGACACACACACACTCACACACACACACGCATACACGCACACACGTACGCACACACGCACACACACACACATACTCTCTTCACCTCTCGACTCCTACCCATTATTCCCCTCTTACGACAGGCATGGACTTTTCGCCACGGCCGTGTTCTTATCTCTGCAAGCAGAACGGACACACACACACACGCACACACACACACGCACACGCACACGCACACGCACACACTCTTCACCTCTCGACTCCTACCCATTATTCTCCTCTTACGACAGGCAGGTACTTCTTGCCACGGCCGTGTTTTTATCTCTGCAAGCCGAACGGACACACACATACACACACACACACACTCACACACACACACGCACACACGCACGCACACACGCAGACACATACACTCACACACACACAAACACGCACATACGCACACACACATACATTCTTCACCTCTCGACTCCTACCTATTAGTCGTCTCTCACGACAGGCAGGGCCTTCTTGCCTCGGCCGTGTTCTTATCTCTGCAAGCCGAACGGACACACACACATACTCACACACGCACACACACACGCACACACGCACCCACACACATACACTCTTCACCTCTCGACTCCTACTCATTATTCCCCTCTTACGACAGGCAGGGACTTTTTGCCACGGCCGTGTTCTGATCTCTGCAAGCCGAACGGACACACACATACACTCACACACACACAAACACGCACACAAACACGCACACACGCACACACAGATACATTCTTCACCTCTTGACTCCTACCTATTAGTCGCCTCTTAAGATAGGCAGTGCCTTCTTGCCTTGGCCGTGTTCTTATCACTGCAAGCCGAACGGACACACACACATACTCACACACGCACACAAACATACACTTTCACCTCTCGACTCCTACCTATTCGTCGCCTCTTACGATAGGCAGGGCCTTCTTGCCTCGGTCGTGTTCTTATTTCTGCAAGCCCAACTAACACACACACATACTCACACACGCACACACACACGCACACAAGCACACACACACATACACTCTTTACCTCTCGACTCCTACTTATTACTCTGCCGTATTCTAATCTCTGCGAGCCGAATGGACACACACAAACATACACACACACTTACACACGCACAAACACACACACACCCACACACGCACACCCTCACGTACCCTCTTCACCTCTCGACTCCTACCCATTAGTCGCCTCTTTCGACAGGCAGGGCCTTCTTGCCACAGACGTATACCTATCTCTGCGAGCCGAACGGACACACACACACACACTTGCACACATACACACACACACACATGCACGCCTCACCTCTCGACTCCTACCCATTAGTCGCTCCTTACAGCAAGCATGGCCTTCCTGCCACGGACGTATTCTTATCTCTGCGAGCCGAAGGAATACACACACACATACATACACACATACACACACACACATACTCACACACGCACGCACACACGCACACACACATACACTCACACACACACAAATACGCACACACGCACACACACATACATTCTTCACCTCTCGACTCCTACCTATTAGTCGCCTCTTACGAATAGGCAGGGCCTTCTTGCCTCGGTCGTGCTCTTATCTCTGCAAGCCGAACGGATACACACACACGCACACACAAACACACGCACACAGGCACACACGCACACACGCACACACGCACACGCACACATTCTCCACCTCTCGATTCCTATCCATTAGTCGCCTCTTAAAACAGGCAGGGCCTTCTTGCCACAGACGTATACCTATCTCTGCGAGCCGAACGGACACACACACACACACTTGCACACATACACACACACACACATGCACGCCTCACCTCTCGACTCCTACCCATTAGTCGCTCCTTACAGCAAGCATGGCCTTCCTGCCACGGACGTATTCTTATCTCTGCGAGCCGAAGGAATACACACACACATACATACACACATACACACACACACATACTCACACACGCACGCACACACGCACACACACATACACTCACACACACAAATACGCACACACGCACACACACATACATTCTTCACCTCTCGACTCCTACCTATTAGTCGCCTCTTACGAATAGGCAGGGCCTTCTTGCCTCGGTCGTGCTCTTATCTCTGCAAGCCGAACGGACACAAACACACATACACACTCTCACACGCACACACACGCACATACGCACACACATATACACTCTTCACCAATCGACTCCTACTTATTAGTCGCCTCTTACGACAGGCATGGCCTTCTTACCAGGGCCGTGTTCTTATCTGTGCAGGCCAACTAGACACACACACTCACACACACAAATACACACACACACTCACACACGCACACACACTCACACACGCACACTCACACACACATACACTCTTCACCTCTCGACTCCTACCCATTAGTCGCCTCTCACGACAGGCAGGGCCTTCTTGCCACGGCCGTGTTCTTATCTCTGCGAGCCGACTGGACACACACACACTCACACACACAAATACACACACACACTTACACACGCACACACCCGCACACTCACACACACATACACTCTTCACCTCTCGACTCCTACCCATTAGCCGCCTCTTACAACAGGCAGAGCCTTCTTGCCACGGCCGTGTTCTTATCTCTGCGAGCCGACCGGACACACACACACTCACACACGCACACACACAAACACACGCACTTACACACATACAATCTTCACCTCTCGACTCCTACGCATTAGTCGCCGCTTACGACAGGCAGGGCCTTCTTGCCTCGGCCGTATTCTTATCTCTGCAAGCCGAACGGACACACACACACTCACACACACACGCACGCACACACGCACACACACGCACACACGCACACACATACACTCTTCACCTCTCGACTCCTACCAATTAGTCGCCACTTACGACAGGCAGGGCCTTCTTGCCTCGGCCGTATTCTTATCTCTGCAAGCCGAACGGACACACACACACTCACACACACACGCACGCTCACACGCACACACACGCACACACGCACACACGCATACACACATACACTCTTCACCTCTCGACTCCTACCTATTAGTCGCCTCTTACGATAGGCAGCGCTTTCTTGCCTCGGTCGTGCTCTTATCTCTGCAAGCCGAACTAACACACACACATACTCACACACGCACACACACGCACACACACGCACACACGCATACACACATACACTCTTCACCTCTCGACTCCTACTTATTAGTCGCCCTTTACAAGAGGCATGGCCTTCTTGCCTTGGCCGTATTCTTATCTCTGCAAGCCAAACAGACACACACACATACACACACACACGCACACACACGCACACACGCACACACACACACATACACCCTTCACCTCTCGACTCCTACCCATTAGTCGCCTCTTAACGACAGGCAGTGCCTTCTTGCCACGGCCGTGTTCTCATCTCTGCGAGCCGACCGGACACACACACATACTCACACACGCACACAAACACGCACACACACATACACTCTTCACCTCTCGACTCCTACCTATTAGCCGCCTCTTACGATAGGCAGGGCCTTCTTGCCTCGGTCGTGTTCTTATTTCTGCAAGCCGAACTAACACACACACATACTCACACACGCACACACGCACGCACACACGCACACACACATACACTCACACACACACACAAACACGCACACACGCACACACACATACATTCTTCACCTCTCGACTCCTACCTATTAGTCGCCTCTTACGACAGGCAGGGCCTTCTTGCCTTGGCCGTGTTCTTATCTCTGCAAGCCGAACGGACACACACATACTCACACACGCACACACACACGCACACACGCACACACACATACACTCTTCACCTCTCGACTCCTACTTATTAGTCGCCCATTACAAGAGGCAGGGCCTTCTTGCCTCGGCCGTAATCTTATCTCTGCAAGCCAAACAGAAACACACACATACACACACACTTACACATGCACACACACGCACACGCACACGCACACACTCTCCACCTCTCGACTCCTATCCATTAGTCGCCTCTTAAGACAGGCAGGGCCTTCTTGCCACGTACGTATACCTATCTCTGCGAGCCGAACGGACACACACACACACACTTGCACACATACACACACACACATGCACGCTTTACCTCTAGACTCCTACCCATTAGTCGCTCCTTACAGCAAGCATGGCCTTCCTGCCACGGACGTATTCTTATCTCTGCGAGCCGAAGGGATACACACACACACATACACACACACATACTCACACACGCACGCACACACACACACATACACTCACACACACACAAACACACACACACGCACACACACATACACTCTTCACCTCTCGACTCCTACCTATTAGTCGCCTCTTACGAATAGGCAGGGCCTTCTTGCCTCGGTCGTGCTCTTATCTCTGCAAGCCGAACGGACGCACACACATACACACTCTCACACGCACACACACGCACATACGCACACACATATACACTCTTCACCACTCGACTTTTACGCATTAGTCGCCTCTTACGACAGGCAGGGCCTTCTTGCCACGGCCGTGTTCTTATCTCTGCGGGCCGACTGGACACACACACTCACACACACTAATACACACACACACTCACACACGCACACACACGCACACACGCACACTCACACACACATACACTCTTCACCTCTCGACTCCTACCCATTAGTCGCCTCTTACGACAGGCAGGGCCTTCTTGCCACGGCCGTGTTCTTATCTCTGCGAGCCGACTGGACACACACACACTCACACACACAAATACACACACACACTCACACACGCACACACCCGCACACTCACACACACACACACATACACTCTTCACCTCTCGACTCCTACCCATTAGCCGCTTCTTACGACAGGCAGGGCCTTCTTGCCACGGCCGTGTTCTTATCTCTGCGAGCCGACCGGACACACACACACTCACACACGCACACACACAAACACACGCACTTACACACATACACTCTTCACCTCTCGACTCCTACGCATTAGTCGCCTCTTACAACAGGCAGGGCCTTCTTGCCACGGCCGTGTTCTTATCTCTGCGAGCCGACCGGACACACACACACTCACACACGCACACACACAAACACACGCACTTACACACATACAATCTTCACCTCTCGACTCCTACGCATTAGTCGCCGCTTACGACAGGCAGGGCCTTCTTGCCTCGGCCGTATTCTTATCTCTGCAAGCCGAACGGACACACACACACTCACACACACACGCCCGCACACACGCACACACACGCACACACGCACACACACATACACTCTTCACCTCTCGACTCCTACCAATTAGTCGCCACTTACGACAGGCAGGGCCTTCTTGCCTGGGCCGTATTCTTATCTCTGCAAGCCGAACGGACACACACACACTCACACACACACGCACGCTCACACGCACACACACGCACACACGCACACACACACATACACTCTTCACCTCTCGACTCCTACCTATTAGTCGCCTCTTACGATAGCCAGGGCTTTCTTGCCTCGGTCGTGCTCTTATCTCTGCAAGCCGAACTAACACACACACATACTCACACACGCACATACACGCACACACACGCACACACGCATACACACATACACTCTTCACCTCTCGACTCCTACTTATTAGTCGCCCTTTACAAGAGGCAGGGCCTTCTTGCCTTGGCCGTATTCTTATCTCTGCAAGCCAAACAGACACACACACATACACACACACACGCACACACACGCACACACGCACACACACACACATACACCCTTCACCTCTCGACTCCTACCCATTAGTCGCCTCTTAACGACAGGCAGTGCCTTCTTGCCACGGCCGTGTTCTCATCTCTGCGAGCCGACCGGACACACACACACACTGACACTCACACACATACCTATTACTCGCCTCTCACGACAGGCAGGGCCTTCTTGCCTCGGCTGTGTTCTTATCTCTGCAAGACGAACGGACACACACACATACTCACACACGCACACACGCACACACACATACACTCACACACACACAAACACGCACACACGCACACACACATACATTCTTCACCTCTCGACTCCTACCTATTAGTCGCCTCTTACGACTGGCAGGGCCTTCTTGCCTTGGCCGTGTTCTTATCTCTGCAAGCCGAACGGACACACACACATACTCACACACGCACACACACACGCACACACGCACACACACACATACACTCTTCACCACTCGACTCCTACCTATTAACCGCCTCTTACGATAGGCAGGGCCTTCTTGCCTCGGTCGTGTTCTTATTTCTGCAAGCCGAACTAACACACACACATACTCACACACGCACACACACACGCACACACGCACACATACACCCTTCACCTCTCGACTCCTACCCATTAGTCGCCTCTTAACGACAGGCAGTGCCTTCTTGCCACGGCCGTGTTCTCATCTCTGCGAGCCGACCGGACACACACACATACTCACACACGCACACAAACACGCACACACACATACACTCTTCACCTCTCGACTCCTACCTATTAGCCGCCTCTTACGATAGGCAGGGCCTTCTTGCCTCGGTCGTGTTCTTATTTCTGCAAGCCGAACTAACACACACACATACTCACACACGCACACACGCACGCACACACGCACACACACATACACTCACACACACACACAAACACGCACACACGCACACACACATACATTCTTCACCTCTCGACTCCTACCTATTAGTCGCCTCTTACGACAGGCAGGGCCTTCTTGCCTTGGCCGTGTTCTTATCTCTGCAAGCCGAACGGACACACACATACTCACACACGCACACACACACGCACACACGCACACACACATACACTCTTCACCTCTCGACTCCTACTTATTAGTCGCCCATTACAAGAGGCAGGGCCTTCTTGCCTCGGCCGTAATCTTATCTCTGCAAGCCAAACAGAAACACACACATACACACACACTTACACATGCACACACACGCACACGCACACGCACACACTCTCCACCTCTCGACTCCTATCCATTAGTCGCCTCTTAAGACAGGCAGGGCCTTCTTGCCACGTACGTATACCTATCTCTGCGAGCCGAACGGACACACACACACACACTTGCACACATACACACACACACATGCACGCTTTACCTCTAGACTCCTACCCATTAGTCGCTCCTTACAGCAAGCATGGCCTTCCTGCCACGGACGTATTCTTATCTCTGCGAGCCGAAGGGATACACACACACACATACACACACACATACTCACACACGCACGCACACACACACACATACACTCACACACACACAAACACACACACACGCACACACACATACACTCTTCACCTCTCGACTCCTACCTATTAGTCGCCTCTTACGAATAGGCAGGGCCTTCTTGCCTCGGTCGTGCTCTTATCTCTGCAAGCCGAACGGACGCACACACATACACACTCTCACACGCACACACACGCACATACGCACACACATATACACTCTTCACCACTCGACTTTTACGCATTAGTCGCCTCTTACGACAGGCAGGGCCTTCTTGCCACGGCCGTGTTCTTATCTCTGCGGGCCGACTGGACACACACACTCACACACACTAATACACACACACACTCACACACGCACACACACGCACACACGCACACTCACACACACATACACTCTTCACCTCTCGACTCCTACCCATTAGTCGCCTCTTACGACAGGCAGGGCCTTCTTGCCACGGCCGTGTTCTTATCTCTGCGAGCCGACTGGACACACACACACTCACACACACAAATACACACACACACTCACACACGCACACACCCGCACACTCACACACACACACACATACACTCTTCACCTCTCGACTCCTACCCATTAGCCGCTTCTTACGACAGGCAGGGCCTTCTTGCCACGGCCGTGTTCTTATCTCTGCGAGCCGACCGGACACACACACACTCACACACGCACACACACAAACACACGCACTTACACACATACACTCTTCACCTCTCGACTCCTACGCATTAGTCGCCTCTTACAACAGGCAGGGCCTTCTTGCCACGGCCGTGTTCTTATCTCTGCGAGCCGACCGGACACACACACACTCACACACGCACACACACAAACACACGCACTTACACACATACAATCTTCACCTCTCGACTCCTACGCATTAGTCGCCGCTTACGACAGGCAGGGCCTTCTTGCCTCGGCCGTATTCTTATCTCTGCAAGCCGAACGGACACACACACACTCACACACACACGCCCGCACACACGCACACACACGCACACACGCACACACACATACACTCTTCACCTCTCGACTCCTACCAATTAGTCGCCACTTACGACAGGCAGGGCCTTCTTGCCTGGGCCGTATTCTTATCTCTGCAAGCCGAACGGACACACACACACTCACACACACACGCACGCTCACACGCACACACACGCACACACGCACACACACACATACACTCTTCACCTCTCGACTCCTACCTATTAGTCGCCTCTTACGATAGCCAGGGCTTTCTTGCCTCGGTCGTGCTCTTATCTCTGCAAGCCGAACTAACACACACACATACTCACACACGCACATACACGCACACACACGCACACACGCATACACACATACACTCTTCACCTCTCGACTCCTACTTATTAGTCGCCCTTTACAAGAGGCAGGGCCTTCTTGCCTTGGCCGTATTCTTATCTCTGCAAGCCAAACAGACACACACACATACACACACACACGCACACACACGCACACACGCACACACACACACATACACCCTTCACCTCTCGACTCCTACCCATTAGTCGCCTCTTAACGACAGGCAGTGCCTTCTTGCCACGGCCGTGTTCTCATCTCTGCGAGCCGACCGGACACACACACACACTGACACTCACACACATACCTATTACTCGCCTCTCACGACAGGCAGGGCCTTCTTGCCTCGGCTGTGTTCTTATCTCTGCAAGACGAACGGACACACACACATACTCACACACGCACACACGCACACACACATACACTCACACACACACAAACACGCACACACGCACACACACATACATTCTTCACCTCTCGACTCCTACCTATTAGTCGCCTCTTACGACTGGCAGGGCCTTCTTGCCTTGGCCGTGTTCTTATCTCTGCAAGCCGAACGGACACACACACATACTCACACACGCACACACACACGCACACACGCACACACACACATACACTCTTCACCACTCGACTCCTACCTATTAACCGCCTCTTACGATAGGCAGGGCCTTCTTGCCTCGGTCGTGTTCTTATTTCTGCAAGCCGAACTAACACACACACATACTCACACACGCACACACGCACGCACACACGCACACACACATACACTCACACACACACAAACACGCACACACGCACACACACATACATTCTTCACCTCTCGACTCCTACCTATTAGTCGCCTCTTACGACAGGCAGGGCCTTCTTGCCTTGGCCGTGTTCTTATCTCTGCAAGCCGAACGGACACACACATACTCACACACGCACACACACACGCACACACGCACACACACACATACACTCTTCACCTCTCGACTCCTACTTATTAGTCGCCCATTACAAGAGGCAGGGCCTTCTTGCCTCGGCCGTAATCTTATCTCTGCAAGCCAAACAGAAACACACACATACACACACACTTACACATGCACACACACGCACACGCACACGCACACACTCTCCACCTCTCGACTCCTATCCATTAGTCGCCTCTTAAGACAGGCAGGGCCTTCTTGCCACGTACGTATACCTATCTCTGCGAGCCGAACGGATACACACACACACACTTGCACACATACACACACACACATGCACGCTTTACCTCTAGACTCCTACCCATTAGTCGCTCCTTACAGCAAGCATGGCCTTCTGCCACGGACGTATTCTTATCTCTGCGAGCCGAAGGGATACACACACACATACACACACACATACTCACACACGCACGCACACACGCACACACACATACACTCACACACACACACAAACAAACACACACGCACACACACATACATTCTTCACCTCTCGACTCCTACCTATTAGTCGCCTTTTACGAATAGGCAGGGCCCTCTTGCCTCGGTCGTGCTCTTATCTCTGCAAGCCGAACGGACACACACACATACACACTCTCACACGCACACACACGCACATACGCACACACATATACACTCTTCACCACTCGACTCCTACGCATTAGTCGCCTCTTACGACAGGCAGTGCCTTCTTGCCACGGCCGTGTTCTTATCTCTGCGGGCCGACTGGACACACACACTCACACACACAAATACACACACACACTCACACACGCACACACACGCACACACGCACACTCACACACACATACACTCTTCACCTCTCGACTCCTACCCATTAGTCGCCTCTTACGACAGGCAGGGCCTTCTTGCCACGGCCGTGTTCTTATCTCTGCGAGCCGACTGGACACACACACACTCACATACACAAATACACACACACACTCACACACGCACACACCCGCACACTCACACACACACACACACATACACTCTTCACCTCTCGACTCCTACCCATTAGCCGCCTCTTACGACAGGCAGGGCCTTTTTGCCTCGGCCGTATTCTTATCTCTGCAAGCCGAACGGACACACACACACTCACACACACACGCACGCACACACGCACACACACGCACACACGCACACACACACATACACTCTTCACCTCTCGACTCCTACCAATTAGTCGCCACTTACGACAGGCAGGGCCTTCTTGCCTCGGCCGTATTCTTATCTCTGCAAGCCGAACGGACACACACACACTCACACACACACGCACGCACACACGCACACACATGCACACACGCACACACACACATACACTCTTCACCTCTCGACTCCTACCAATTAGTCGCCACTTACGACAGGCAGGGCCTTCTTGCCTCGGCCGTATTCTTATCTCTGCAAGCCGAACGGACACATACACACTCACACACACACGCACGCACACACGCACACACACGCACACACACACACACACACAAATACACTCTTCACCTCTCGACTCCTACCCATTAGTCGCCTCTTACGACAGGCAGGGCCTTTTTGCCACGGTTGTGTTCTTATCTCTGCGAGCCGACCGGACACACACACACTCACACACGCACACACACAAACACACACACTTACACACATACACTCTTCACCACTCGACTCCTACGCATTAGTCGCCGCTTACGACAGGCAGGGCCTTCTTGGCACGGACGTGTCCTTATCACTGCGAGCCGACCGGACACACACACTCACACACGCACACATACACGCACACACGCACACACACACATACATTCTTCACCTCTCGACTCCTACCAATTAGTCGCCACTTACGACAGGCAGGGCCTTCTTGCCTCGGCCATAAGCTTATCTCTGCAAGCCGAACGGACACACACACACTCACACACACACGCACGCACACACGCACACACACGCACACACACACACACACAAATACACTCTTCACCTCTCGACTTCTACCCATTAGTCGCCTCTTACGACAGGCATGGCCTTCTTGCCTCGGCCGTATTCTAATCTCTGCGAGCCGAATGGACGCACACATACATACACACACACTTACACACGCACAAACACACACACACACACACACGCACACACACATACACTATTCACCTCTCGACTCCTACCTATTAGTCGCCCCATACAAGAGGCAGGGCCTTCTTGCCTCGGCCGTATTCTTATCTCTGCAAGCCAAACAGACACACACACATACACACACAATTACACACGCACACACACGCACACGCCTTTTACGACAGGCAGGGCCTTCTTGCCACGGCCGTGTTCTTATCTCTGCGAGCCGACTGGACACACACACTCACACACACAAATACACACACACACACTCATACACGCACACACACGCACACTCACACACACATACACTCTTCACCTCTCGACTCCTACCCATTAGTCGCCTCTTACGACAAGCAGGGCCTTCTTGCCACGGCGGTGTTCTTATCTCTGCAAGCCGAACGGACACACACACACACGCACACACAAACACACGCTCACAGGCATACACGCACACACGCACACGCACACGCACACACTCTCCACCTCTCGACCTCTATCCATTAGTCGCCTCTTAAGACAGGCAGGGCCTTCTTGCCACAGACGTATTTCTATCTCTGCGAGCCGAACGGACACACACACACACTTGCACACACACACACACACACACACACACACACACACACACACACACACATACACACTTCACCTCTCGACTTCTACCAATTAGTCGCTCCTTACAGCAAGCATGGCCTTCTTGCCACGGACGTATTCATATCTCTGCGAGCCGAAGGAATACACACACACATACACACACACATACTCACACACACACGCACACACGCACACACACATACACTCTTCACCTCTCGACTCCTACCCATTAGTCGCCTCTTACGACAGGCATGGCCTTCTTGTCACGGCTGTATTTTTATCTCTGCGAGCAGAAGGGACACACACACATACACACACACATACACACACACA
Organism: Diabrotica undecimpunctata; assembly: GCF_040954645.1. Classification (NCBI taxonomy): domain Eukaryota; kingdom Metazoa; phylum Arthropoda; class Insecta; order Coleoptera; family Chrysomelidae; genus Diabrotica; species Diabrotica undecimpunctata. Next base: position 42,901 of record NW_027311889.1, on the reverse strand, counting down.
TTCACACACACACACGCACGCACACATACACTCTTCACCTCTCGACTCCTACCCATTAGTCGCCCCTTAAGACTGGCATGGCCTTCTTGCCACGGCTGTTTTCTTATCTCTGCGAGCCGAAGGGACACACACACACATACACACACACACACACTCACAAACACACACACACGCGCAAACACGCACGCACACACGCACACACACACGCACACACGCACGCACACACGCACACACATACACTTACACACGCACACACACACGCACACACGCACACACACATACACTCTTCACCTCTCGACTCCTACCTATTAGTCGCCTCTTACGATAGGCAGGGCCTTCTTGCCTCGGTCGTGCTCTTATCTCTGCAAGCCGAACTAACACACACACATACTCACACACGCACACACACGCACACACTCATACACACATACACTCTTCACCTCTCGACTCCTACTTATAAGTCGCCCCTTACAAGAGGCAGGGCCTTTATGCCTCGGTTGTATTCTTATCTCTGCAAGCGGAACGGACACACACACACACGCACACACAAACACACGCACTCTCACACGCACACACACGCACATACGCACACATATATACACTCTTCACCACTCGACTCCTACCCATTAGTCGCCTCTTACGACAGGCAGGGCCTTCTTGCCACGGCCGTGTTCTTATCTCTGCGAGCCGACTGGACACACACACTCACACACACAAATACACACACACGCACACACACGCACACACGCACACTTACACACAAATACACTCTTCACCTCTCGACTCCTACACATTAGTCGCCTCTTACGACAGGCAGAACCTTCTTGCCACGGCCGTGTTCTTATCTCTGCGAGCCGACTGGACACACACACACTCACACACACAAATACACACACACACATTCACACACGCACACACACGCACACTCACACACACATACACTCTTCACGTCTCGATTCCTACCCATTAGTCGCCTCTTACGACAGGCAGGGCCTTCTTGCCACGGCCGTATTCTTATCTCTGAGAGCCGACCGGACACATACACACACACACTCACACACGCACACACACGCTCACACGCACTTACACATATACACTCTTCACCTCTCGACTCCTACGCAGTCGCCGCTTACGACAGGCAGGGCCTTCTTGGCACAGACGTGTCCTTATCACTGCGAGCCGACCGGACACACACACTCACACACGCACACACACACGCACACACGCACACACACACATACACTCTTCACCTCTCGACTCCTACCAATTAGTCGCCACTTACGACAGGCAGGGCATTCTTGCCTTGGCCGTATTCTTATCTCTGCAAGCCTAGCGGACACATACACACTCACACACACAAGCACGCACACACGCACACACACGCACACACACAAAAACACTTTTCACCTCTCAACTCCTACCAATCAGTCGCCACTTACGACAGGCAGGGCCTTCTTGCCTCGGCCGTATTCTAATCTCTGCGAGCCGAATGGACACACACATACATACACACACACACACTTACACACGCACAAACACACACACACCCACACACGCACACACACACACATACACTCTTCACCTCTCGACTCCTACCAATTAGTCGCCACTTACGACAGGCAGGGCCTTCTTGCCTTGGCCGTATTTTTATCTCTGCAAGCCGAACGGACACATACACACTCACACACACAAGCACGCACACACGCACACACACGCACACACACAAAAACACTTTTCACCTCTCGACTCCTACCAATTAGTCGCCACTGACGACAGGCAGGGCCTTCTTGCCTCGGCCGTATTCTTATCTCTGCAAGCCGAACGGACACATACACACTCACACACACACGCACGCACACACGCACACACACACAAATACACTCTTCACCTCTCGACTCCTACCCATTAGTCGCCTCTTACGACAGGCATGGCCTTGTTGCCTCTGCCGTATTCTAATCTCTGCGAGCCGAATGGACACACACAAACATACACACACACTTACACACGCACAAACACACACACACCCACACACGCACACACTCACGTACCCTCTTCACCTCTCGACTCCTACCCATTAGTCGCCTCTTACGATAGGCAGGGCCTTCTTGCCTCGGTCGTGCTCTTATCTCTGCAAGCCGAACTAACACACACACATACTCACACACGCACACACACGCACACACTCATACACACATACACTCTTCACCTCTCGACTCCTACTTATTAGTCGCCCCTTACAAGAGGCAGGGCCTTCTTGCCTCGGTTGTATTCTTATCTCTGCAAGCGGAACGGACACACACACACGCACACACAAACACACTCACTCTCACACGCACACACACGCACATACGCACACACATATACACTCTTCACCACTCGACTCCTACCCATTAGTCGCCTCTTACGACAGGCAGGGCCTTCTTGCCACGGCCGTGTTCTTATCTCTGCGAGCCGACTGGACACACACACTCACACACACAAATACACACACACGCACACACACGCACACACGCACACTTACACACAAATACACTCTTCACCTCTCGACTCCTACCCATTAGTCGCCTCTTACGACAGGCAGGGCCTTCTTGCCACGGCCGTGTTCTTATCTCTGCGAGCCTACTGAACACACACACTCACACACACAAATACACACACACTCACACACGCACACACACGCACACACGCAAACACACACATACACTCTTCACCTCTCGACTCCTACCCATTAGCCGCCTCTTACGACAGGCAGGGCCTTCTTGCCACGGCCGTGTTCTTATCTCTGCGAGACGACCGGACACACACACACACACACCCACACAAGCACACACACGCACACACGCACACGCACACACACACACATACACTCTTCACCTCTCGACTTCTACCCATTAGTCACCGCTTACGACAGGCAGGGCTTTCTTGGCACGGACGTGTTCTTATCTCTGCGAGCCGACCGGACACACACACGCACACACGCACACACACACACATACACTCTTCACCTCTCGACTCCTACCAATTAGTCGCCACTTACGACAGGCAGGGCCTTCTTGCCTCGTCCAAAAGCTTATCTCTACAAGCCGAACGGACACACACACACTCACACACACACGCACGCACACACGCACACACACGCACACACACACACACACAAATACACTCTTCACCTCTCGACTCCTACCCATTAGTCGCCTCTTACGACAGGCATGGCCTTCTTGCCTCGGCCGTATTCTAATCTCTGCGAGCCGAATGGACACACACATACATACACACACACTTACACACGCACAAACACACACACACACACGCACACACACATACACTATTCACCTCTCGACTCCTACCTATTAGTCGCCCCATACAAGAGGCAGGGCCTTCTTGCCTCGGCCGTATTCTTATCTCTGCAAGCCAAACAGACACACACACATACACACACAATTACACACGCACACACACGCACACGCCTTTTACGACAGGCACGGCCTGCTTGCCACGGCCGTGTTCTTATCTCTGCAAGCCGACTGGACACACACACTCACACACACAAATACACACACACACTCATACACGCACACACACGCACACTCACTCACACATACACTCTTCACCTCTCGACTCCTACCCATTAGTCGCCTCTTACGACAAGCAGGGCCTTCTTGCCACGGCGGTGTTCTTATCTCTGCAAGCCGAACGGACACACACACACACGCACACACAAGCACACGCTCACAGGCATACACGCAAACACGCACACGCACACGCAGACACTCTCCACCTCTCGACTCCTATCCATTAGTCGCCTCTTAAGACAGGCAGGGCCTTCTTGTCACAGACGTATTTCTATCTCTGCGAGCCGAACGGACACACACACACACACGCACACACGCACACACACATACACTCTTCACCTCTCGACTCCTACCCATTAGTCGCCTCTTACGACAGGCATGGCCTTCTTGTCACGGCTGTATTTTTATCTCTGCGAGCAGAAGGGACACACACACATACACACACATATACACACACACATTCACACACACACACGCACGCACACATACACTCTTCACCTCTCGACTCCTACCCATTAGTCGCCCCTTAAGACTGGCATGGCCTTCTTGCCACGGCTGTTTTCTTATCTCTGCGAGCCGAAGGGACACACACACACATACACACACACACTCACAAACACACACACACGCGCAAACACGCACGCACACACGCACACACACACGCACAAACGCACGCACACACGCACACACATACACTTACACACGCACACACACACGCACACACGCACACACACATACACTCTTCACCTCTCGACTCCTACCTATTAGTCGCCACTTACGATAGGCAGGGCCTTCTTGCCTCGGTCGTGCTCTTATCTCTGCAAGCCGAACTAACACACACACACATACTCACACACGAACACACACGCATACACTCATACACACATACACTCTTCACCTCTCGACTCCTACTTATTAGTCGCCCCTTACAAGAGGCAGGGCCTTCTTGCCTCGGTTGTATTCTTATCTCTGCAAGCGGAACGGACACACACACACACACGCACACACAAACACACGCACTCTCACCCGCACACACACGCACATACGCACACACATATACACTCTTCACCACTCGACTCCTACCCATTAGTCGCCTCTTACGACAGGCAGGGCCTTCTTGCCACGGCCGTGTTCTTATCTCTGCGAGCCGACTGGACACACACACTCACACACACAAATACACACACACGCACACACACGCACACTTACACACAAATACACTCTTCACCACTCGACTCCTACCCATTAGTCGCCTCTTACGACAGGCAGGGCCTTCTTGCCACGGCCGTGTTCTTATCTCCGCGAGCCGACTGGACACACACACACTCACACACACAAATACACACACACATTCACACACGCACACACACGCACACTCACACACACATACACTCTTCACCTCTCGACTCCTACCCATTAGTCGCCTCTTACGACAGGCAGGGCCTTCTTGCCACGGCCGTGTTCTTATCTCTGAGAGCCGACCGGACATACACACACACTCACACACGCACACACACGCTCACACGCACTTACACATATACACTCTTCACCTCTCGACTCCTACGCAGTAGTCGCCGCTTACGACAGGCAGGGCCTTCTTGGCACAGACGTGTCCTTATCACTGCGAGCCGACCGGACACACACACTCACACACGCACACACACACGCACACACGCACACACACACATACACTCTTCACCTCTCGACTCCTACCAATTAGTCGCCACTTACGACAGGCAGGGCATTCTTGCCTTGGCCGTATTCTTATCTCTGCAAGCCGAACGGACACATACACACTCACACACACAAGCACGCACACACGCACACACACGCACACACACAAAAACACTTTTCACCTCTCGACTCCTACCAATTAGTCGCCACTTACGACAGGCAGGGCCTTCTTGCCTCGGCCGTATTCTAATCTCTGCGAGCCGAATGGACACACACATACATACACACACACACACTTACACACGCAGAAACACACACACACACCCACACACGCACACACACACACATACACTCTTCACCTCTCGACTCCTACCAATGAGTCGCCACTTACGAAAGGCAGGGCCTTCTTGCCTTGGCCGTATTTTTATCTCTGCAAGCCGAACGGACACATACACACTCACACACACAAGCACGCACACACGCACACACACGCACACACACAAAAACACTTTTCACCTCTCGACTCCTACCAATTAGTCGCCATTTACGACAGGCAGGGCCTTCTTGCCTCGGCCGTATTCTTATCTCTGCAAGCCGAACGGACACATACACACTCACACACACACAAACGCACACACGCACACACACAAATACACTCTTCACCTCTCGACTCCTACCCATTAGTCGCCTCTTACGACAGGCATGGCCTTCTTGCCTGTGCCGTATTCTAATCTCTGCGAGCCGAATGGACACACACAAACATCCACACACACACTTACACACGCACAAACACACACACACCCACACACGCACACACTCACGTACCCTCTTCATCTCTCGACTCCTACCCATTAGTCGCCTCTTACGACAGGCAGGGACTTCTTGCCACGGCCGTGTTCTTATCTCTGCAAGCCGAACGGACACACACACGTACACACAAACACACGCACACAGGCACACACGCACACACGCACACGTACACGCACACGCACACACTCTCCATCTCTCGACTAATATCCATTAGTCGCCTCTTAAGACAGGCAGGGCCTTCTTGCCTCAGCCGTATTCTTATCTCTGCAAGCCAAACGGACACACACACACATATACACACACATAGTCACACACGCACAAACACACGCACACACACAAAGACACATACACTCTTCACCTCTCGACTCCTATTCATTAGACGCCTCTTACGACAGGCAGGGACTTCTTGCCACGGCCGTGTTCTTATCTCTGCGAGCCGAACGGACACACACACACTCACACACACACACGCATACACGCACACACGTACGCACACACGCACACACACACACATACTCCCTTCACCTCTCGACTCCTACCCATTATTCCCCTCTTACGACAGGCATGGACTTTTCGCCACGGCCGTGTTCTTATCTCTGCAAGCAGAACGGACACACACACACACGCACACACACACACGCACACGCACACGCACACGCACACACTCTTCACCTCTCGACTCCTACCCATTATTCTCCTCTTACGACAGGCAGGTACTTCTTGCCACGGCCGTGTTTTTATCTCTGCAAGCCGAACGGACACACACATACACACACACACACTCACACACACACACGCACACACGCACGCACACACGCAGACACATACACTCACACACACACACAAACACGCACATACGCACACACACATACATTCTTCACCTCTCGACTCCTACCTATTAGTCGTCTCTCACGACAGGCAGGGCCTTCTTGCCTCGGCCGTGTTCTTATCTCTGCAAGCCGAACGGACACACACACATACTCACACACGCACACACACACGCACACACGCACCCACACACATACACTCTTCACCTCTCGACTCCTACTCATTATTCCCCTCTTACGACAGGCAGGGACTTTTTGCCACGGCCGTGTTCTGATCTCTGCAAGCCGAACGGACACACACACACACACACACACGCCCACTCACACACGCACACACACACACACACGCACACACTCTTTACCTCTCGACTCCTACCCATTATTCTCCTCTTACGACAGGCAGGTACTTCTTGCCACGGCCGTGTTCTTATCTCTGCAAGCCGAACTGACACACACATACACACACACACTCACACACACACACGCACACACGCACGCACACACGCACACACACATACACTCACACACACACAAACACGCACATACGCACACACACATACATTCTTCACCTCTCGACTCGTACCTATTAGTCGTCTCTCACGACAGGCAGGGCCTTCTTGCCTCGGCCGTGTTCTTATCTCTGCAAGCCGAAGGGACACACACACATACACACACACACACAAACACACACACACTCACGCACGCACACACGCACACACACATACACTCACACACACACAAACACGCACACAAACACGCACACACGCACACACAGATACATTCTTCACCTCTCGACTCCTACCTATTAGTCGCCTCTTAAGATAGGCAGTGCCTTCTTGCCTTGGCCGTGTTCTTATCACTGCAAGCCGAACGGACACACACACATACTCACACACGCACACAAACATACACTTTCACCTCTCGACTCCTACCTATTAGTCGCCTCTTACGATAGGCAGGGCCTTCTTGCCTCGGTCGTGTTCTTATTTCTGCAAGCCCAACTAACACACACACATACTCACACACGCACACACACACGCACACAAGCACACACACACATACACTCTTTACCTCTCGACTCCTACTTATTACTCTGCCGTATTCTAATCTCTGCGAGCCGAATGGACACACACAAACATACACACACACTTACACACGCACAAACACACACACACCCACACACGCACACCCTCACGTACCCTCTTCACCTCTCGACTCCTACCCATTAGTCGCCTCTTTCGACAGGCAGGGACTTCTTGCCACGGCCGTGTTCTTATCTCTGCAAGCCGAACGGATACACACACACACGCACACACAAACACACGCACACAGGCACACACGCACACACGCACACGCACACATTCTCCACCTCTCGATTCCTATCCATTAGTCGCCTCTTAAAACAGGCAGGGCCTTCTTGCCACAGACGTATACCTATCTCTGCGAGCCGAACGGACACACACACACACACACACTTGCACACATACACACACACACACATGCACGCCTCACCTCTCGACTCCTACCCATTAGTCGCTCCTTACAGCAAGCATGGCCTTCCTGCCACGGACGTATTCTTATCTCTGCGAGCCGAAGGAATACACACACACATACATACACACATACACACACACACATACTCACACACGCACGCACACACGCACACACACATACACTCACACACACACAAATACGCACACACGCACACACACATACATTCTTCACCTCTCGACTCCTACTTATTAGTCACCTCTTACGAATAGGCAGGGCCTTCTTGCCTCGGTCGTGCTCTTATCTCTGCAAGCCGAACGGACACAAACACACATACACACTCTCACACGCACACACACGCACATACGCACACACATATACACTCTTCACCAATCGACTCCTACTTATTAGTCGCCTCTTACGACAGGCATGGCCTTCTTACCACGGCCGTGTTCTTATCTGTGCAGGCCAACTAGACACACACACTCACACACACAAATACACACACACACTCACACACGCACACACACGCACACACGCACACTCACACACACATACACTCTTCACCTCTCGACTCCTACCCATTAGCCGCCTCTTACAACAGGCAGGGCCTTCTTGCCACGGCCGTGTTCTTATCTCTGCGAGCCGACCGGACACACACTCACACACGCACACACACAAACACACGCACTTACACACATACAATCTTCACCTCTCGACTCCTACGCATTAGTCGCCGCTTACGACAGGCAGGGCCTTCTTGCCTCGGCCGTATTCTTATCTCTGCAAGCCGAACGGACACACACACACTCACACACACACGCACGCACACACACGCACACACGCACACACATACACTCTTCACCTCTCGACTCCTACCAATTAGTCGCCACTTACGACAGGCAGGGCCTTCTTGCCTCGGCCGTATTCTTATCTCTGCAAGCCGAACGGACACACACACACTTACACACACACGCACGCTCACACGCACACACACGCACACACGCACACACACACATACACTCTTCACCTCTCGACTCCTACCTATTAGTCGCCTCTTACGATAGGCAGCGCTTTCTTGCCTCGGTCGTGCTCTTATCTCTGCAAGCCGAACTAACACACACACATACTCACACACGCACACACACGCACACACACGCACACACGCATACACACATACACTCTTCACCTCTCGACTCCTACTTATTAGTCGCCCTTTACAAGAGGCAGGGCCTTCTTGCCTTGGCCGTATTCTTATCTCTGCAAACCAAACAGACACACACACATACACACACACACGCACACACACGCACACACGCACACACACACACATACACCCTTCACCTCTCGACTCCTACCCATTAGTCGCCTCTTAACGACAGGCAGTGCCTTCTTGCCACGGCCGTGTTCTCATCTCTGCGAGCCGACCGGACACACACACACACTGACACTCACACACATACCTATTACTCGCCTCCCACGACAGGCAGGGCCTTCTTGCCTCGGCTGTGTTCTTATCTCTGCAAGACGAACGGACACACACACATACACACACACACGCACACACACGCACACACGCACACACACACACATACACCCTTCACCTCTCGACTCCTACCCATTAGTCGCCTCTTAACGACAGGCAGGGCCTTCTTGCCTTGGCCGTGTTCTTATCTCTGCAAGCCGAACGGACACACACACATACTCACACACGCACACACACACGCACACACGCACACACACACATACACTCTTCACCTCTCGACTCCTACCTATTAGCCGCCTCTTACGATAGGCAGGGCCTTCTTGCCTCGGTCGTGTTCTTATTTCTGCAAGCCGAACTAACACACACACATACTCACACACGCACACACGCACGCACACACGCACACACACATACACTCACACACACACAAACACGCACACACGCACACACACATACATTCTTCACCTCTCGACTCCTACCTATTAGTCGCCTCTTACGACAGGCAGGGCCTTCTTGCCTTGGCCGTGTTCTTATCTCTGCAAGCCGAACGGACACACACATACTCACACACGCACACACACACGCACACACGCACACACACATACACTCTTCACCTCTCGACTCCTACTTATTAGTCGCCCATTACAAGAGGCAGGGCCTTCTTGCCTCGGCCGTAATCTTATCTCTGCAAGCCAAACAGAAACACACACATACACACACACTTACACATGCACACACACGCACACGCACACGCACACACTCTCCACCTCTCGACTCCTATCCATTAGTCGCCTCTTAAGACAGGCAGGGACTTCTTGCCACGTACGTATACCTATCTCTGCGAGCCGAACGAACACACACACACACTTGCACACATACACACACACACATGCACGCTTTACCTCTAGACTCCTACCCATTAGTCGCTCCTTACAGCAAGCATGGCCTTCCTGCCACGGACGTATTCTTATCTCTGCGAGCCGAAGGGATACACACACACATACACACACACATACTCACACACGCACGCACACACGCACACACACATACACTCACACACACACAAACAAACACACACGCACACACACATACATTCTTCACCTCTCGACTCCTACCTATTAGTCGCCTCTTACGAATAGGCAGGGCCTTCTTGCCTCGGTCGTGCTCTTATCTCTGCAAGCCGAACGGACACACACACATACACACTCTCACACGCACACACACGCACATACGCACACACATATACACTCTTCACCACTCGACTCCTACGCATTAGTCGCCTCTTACGACAGGCAGTGCCTTCTTGCCACGGCCGTGTTCTTATCTCTGCGGGCCGACTGGACACACACACTCACACACACAAATACACACACACACTCACACACGCACACACACGCACACACGCACACTCACACACACATACACTCTTCACCTCTCGACTCCTACCCATTAGTCGCCTCTTACGACAGGCAGGGCCTTCTTGCCACGGCCGTGTTCTTATCTCTGCGAGCCGACTGGACACACACACACTCACACACACAAATACACACACACACTCACACACGCACACACCCGCACACTCACACACACACACACACATACACTCTTCACCTCTCGACTCCTACCCATTAGCCGCCTCTTACGACAGGCAGGGCCTTCTTGCCACGGCCGTGTTCTTATCTCTGCGAGCCGACCGGACACACACACACTCACACACGCACACACACAAACACACGCACTTACACACATACACTCTTCACCTCTCGACTCCTACGCATTAGTCGCCGCTTACGACAGGCAGGGCCTTTTTGCCTCGGCCGTATTCTTATCTCTGCAAGCCGAACGGACACACACACACTCACACACACACGCACGCACACACGCACACACACGCACACACGCACACACACACATACACTCTTCACCTCTCGACTCCTACCAATTAGTCGCCACTTACGACAGGCAGGGCCTTCTTGCCTCGGCCGTATTCTTATCTCTGAAAGCCGAACGGACACACACACAGTCACACACACACGCACGCACACACGCACACACATGCACACACGCACACACACACATACACTCTTCACCTCTCGACTCCTACCAATTAGTCGCCACTTACGACAGGCAGGGCCTTCTTGCCTCGGCCGTATTCTTATCTCTGCAAGCCGAACGGACACATACACACTCAAACACACACGCACGCACAAACGCACACACACGCACACACACACACACACAAATACACTCTTCACCTCTCGACTCCTACCCATTAGTCGCCTCTTACGACAGGCAGGGCCTTTTTGCCACGGTTGTGTTCTTATCTCTGCGAGCCGACCGGACACACACACACTCACACACGCACACACACAAACACACACACTTACACACATACACTCTTCACCACTCGACTCCTACGCATTAGTCGCCGCTTACGACAGGCAGGGCCTTCTTGGCACGGACGTGTCCTTATCACTGCGAGCCGACCGGACACACACACTCACACACGCACACATACACGCACACACGCACACACACACATACATTCTTCACCTCTCGACTCCTACCAATTAGTCGCCACTTACGATAGGCAGGGCCTTCTTGCCTCGGCCGTATTCTTATCTCTGCAAGCCGAACGGACACACACACACTCACACACACACGCACGCACACACGCACACACACGCACACACGCACACACACACATACACTCTTCACCTCTCGACTCCTACCAATTAGTCGCCACTTACGACAGGCAGTGCCTCCTTGCCTCGGCCGTATTCTTATCTCTGCAAGCCGAACGGACACACACACACACTCACACACACACGCACGCTCACACGCACACACACACACACACGCACACACACATACACTCTTCACCTCTCGACTCCTACCTATTAGTCGCCTCTTATGATAGGCAGGGCTTTCTTGCCTCGGTCGTGCTCTTATCTCTGCAAGCCGAACTAACACACACACATACTCACACACGCACACACACGCACACACGCATACACACATACACTCTTCACCTCTCGACTCCTACTTATTAGTCGCCCCTTACAAGAGGCAAGGCCTTCTTGCCTCGGCCGTATTCTTATCTCTGCAAGCCAAACAGACACACACACATACACACACACACGCACACACACGCACACACGCACACACACACACATACACTCTTCACTTCTCGACTCCTACCCATTAGTCGCCTCTTAACGACAGGCAGTGCCTTCTTGCCACGGCCGTGTTCTCATCTCTGCGAGCCGACCGGACACACACACACACTGACACACACACATACACACACACACTCACACACGCACGCACACACGCACACACACATACACTCTTCACCTCTCGACTCCTACCCATTATTCTCCTCTTACGACAGGCAGGGACTTCTTGCAACAGCCGTGTTCTTATCTCTGCAAGCCAAACGGACACACACACACACACACACGCACAAACACACATACACGCACACACGCACACACACATACACTCTTCACCTATCGACTACTACCAATTAGTCGCTCCTTACAGCAAGCATGGCCTTTTTGCCACGGCCGTATTCTTATCTCTGCAAGCCGAACGGACACACACACATACTCACACACGCACACACACACGCACACACGCACACAAACATACACTCTTCACCTCTCGACTCCTACCTATTAGTCGCCTCTTACGATAGGCAGGGCCTTCTTGCCTCGGTCGTGTTCTTATTTCTGCAAGCCGAACTAACACACACACATACTCACACACGCAAACACACACGCACACACGCACACACACACACATACACTCTTCACCTCTCGACTCCTACTTATTACTCGCCTCTTACGACAGGCAGGGCCTTCTTGCCACGGCTGTGTTCTTATCTCTGCGAGCCGACCGCACACACACACACTCACACACTCACATACACACACACTTAAACACGCACGCACACGTACACGCACACACTCTCCACCTCTTGACTCCTATCCATTAGTCGCCTCTTACGACAGGCAGGGCCTTCTTGCTACGGACGTGTTATTATCTCTGCGGGCCACACGGACACACACACACACTCTCACACACACATACACACACATACACGCTTTACCTCTCGACTCCTACCCATTAGTCGCCTCTTACGACATTCAGGGACTTCTTGCCACGGCCGTGTTCTTATCTCTGCGAGCCGAACGGACACACACACACTCACACACACACACGCACACACACACACACGCACCCACACACACGCACACGCACACGCACACACTCTCCACCTCTCGACTAATATCCATTAGCCGCCTCTTAAGACAGGCAGGGCCTTCTTGCCACGGCCGTAATCTTATCTCTGCGAACCGAGCGGACAAACACACACACTCACACACACACACACATACATTCTTCACCTCTCGACCCCTACCATTTAGTCGCCTCTTACGAGAGGCAGGGCCTTCTTGCCCCGGCCGTATTCATATCTCTGCAAGCCGAACGGACACACACACTTATACACACACAATCACACACGCACAAACACACACACGCACACACACATACACTCTTCACCTCTCGACTCCTACCTTTTAGTCGCCTCTTACGATAAGCAGGGCCTTCTTGCCGCGGTCGTGTTCTCATCTCTGCAAGCCAAACTAACACACACACATACTCACACACCCACACACACGCACACACACACGCACACACGCACACACACACATACACTCTTCACCTCTCGACTCCTACTTTTTAGTTGACGCTTACAAGAGGCAGGGCCTTCTGGCCTCGGCCGTATTCTTATCTCTGCAAGCCAAACGGACACACACACATACACACACACTCACACACGCCCACACACGCACACACGCACACACACACACATACACTCTTCACCTCTCGACTCCTACCCATTATTCTCCTCTTACGACAGGCAGGGACTTCTTGCCACGGCCGTGTTCTTATCTCTGCAAGCCGAACGGACACACACACATACTCACACACGCACACACACACGCACACACGCACACACACACATACACTCTTCACCTCTCGACTCCTACCCATTATTCTCCTATTACGACAGGCAGGGACTTCTTGCCACGGCCGTGTTCTTATCTCTGCAAGCCGAACGGACACACACACACACGCACACGCACACACTCTCCACCTCTCGACTCCTACCCATTAGTCGTTTCTTACGACAGGCAGGGCCTTCTTGCCTCGGCCGTATTCATATCTCTGCAAGCCAAACGGACACACACACACAAATACACACACATACTCACACACGCACAAACACACGCACACACACAAAGACACATACACTCTTCACCTCTCGACTCCTATTCATTAGTCGCCTCTTACGACAGGCAGGGACTTCTTGCTACGGCCGTGTTCTTATCTCTGCGAGCCGACCGGACACACACAATGACACACACACACATTCACACACACACTCACACACGTACGCACACACGCACACACACACACATACACTCTTCACCTCTCGACTCCTACCCATTATTCTCCTCTTACGACAGGCAGGGACTTCTTGCCACGGCCGTGTTCTTATCTCTGCAAGCCGAACGGACACACACACACGCACACACACACACGCACTCGCACACGCACACGCACACGCACACACTCTTCACCTCTCGACTCCTACCCATTATTCTCCTCTTACGACAGGCAGGGACTACTTGCCACGGCCGTGTTCTTATCTCTGCAAGCCGAACGGACACACACATACACACACACTCACACACACACGCACACACGCACGCACACACGCACACACACATACACTCACACACACAAACACGCACATACGCACACACACATACATTCTTCACCTCTCGACTCCTACCTATTAGTCGTCTCTCACGACAGGCAGGGTCTTCTTGCCTCGCCCGTGTTCTTATCTCTGCAAGCCGAACAGACACACACACACTCACACACACACACATACACTCTTAACCTCTCGACTCCTACCCATTAGTCGCCTCTTACGACATTCAGGGACTTCTTGCCACGGACGTATTCTTATCTCTGCAAGCCGAACGGACACACACACATACTCACACACGCACACACACACACACACACGCACACACGCACACGCACACTCACACGCACACGCATACGCACACGCACACACTCTCCACCTCTCGACTCCAATCCATTAGTCACCTCTTAAGACAGGCAGGGCCTTCTTGCCTCGGCCGTATTCTTATCTCTGCGAGCCGAACGGACATACACACACACTCAAACACACACGCACGCTCACACGCACACACACACA
Source organism: Diabrotica undecimpunctata (assembly GCF_040954645.1). Taxonomy (NCBI): domain Eukaryota; kingdom Metazoa; phylum Arthropoda; class Insecta; order Coleoptera; family Chrysomelidae; genus Diabrotica; species Diabrotica undecimpunctata. The sequence continues at coordinate 26,737 of NW_027311889.1, read as the reverse complement.
CACGCACACACGCACACGCACACGCACACGCACACACTCTCCACCTCTCGACTCCTATCCATTAGTCACCTCTTAAGACAGGCAGGGCCTTCTTGCCTCGGCCGTATTCTTATCTCTTCAAGCCGAATGGACACATACCTACATACACACACACATTTACACACGCACAAACACACACACCCACACACGCACCCACACATACACATACACTATTCACCTCTCGACTCCTACCTATTAGTCGCCCCTTACAAGAGGCAGGGCCTTCTTGCCTCGGCCGTATTCGAACACACGCACACACGCACACACACACATACACTCTTCACCTCTCGACTCGTACCCATTAGTCGCCTCTTACGACAGGCAGGGCCTTGTTGCCACGGCCGTGTTCTTATCTCTGCGAGACGACCGGACACACACACACACTCACACAAGCACACACACGCACACACGCACACACACACATACACTCTTCACCTCTCGACTCCTAACTATTACTCGCCCCTTTTCCTCTTTTCCGGCAAACTGGGGTTAAGGGATTAGAAAAAAACACATGTTTGGAATAAGCTGCACCAAGAGCATGTACCAAAACATTAAACAAAATTTTTTTTCTGGAAAATTTGGAAAAAATTTTCCAAGGGGGTACCCTTGGATTTTTATCAAATTTGGTTAATCGGCTATATTGGCGTCAATTTTGGTCCGAGAGTCAAGCGAATACACATTTCCTACATAAAATTGGCCGCTCGTTCTTCTGCCATACTCAGAATTTTCCTACATCTTACGGTTCGTGAGAAAAATTTCCACTTGGATGTTTGTACTTGCTGAAAATTTCGTGAAAATTAAAAGTGTATATTTTGTTTAAAATTTGAATTATTTCGATTAAGGGTGACTTGCTGATTAAACAAATGTAAACACGTGGCCAGAAATTATGCATTTTTTTTCCGGAAAATCGAAAAAACTGATGAAAATTGGATTTTTATCAAATTTTGTTAATCGGCTATATTGGCGTCAATTTTGGTCCGAGAGTCAAACGAATACACATTTCCTACATAAAATTGGCCGCTCGTTCTTCTGCCATACTCAGAATTTTCCTACATCTTACGGTTCGTGAGAAAAATTTCCACTTGGATGTTTGTACTTGCTGAAAATTTCGTGAAAATTAAAAGTGTATATTTTGTTTAAAATTTGAATTATTTCGATTAAGGTTGACTTGCTGACTAAACAAATGTAAACTCGTGGCCAGAAATTATGCATTTTTTGCCGGAAAATCGAAAAAACTGTAGAAAATTGGATTTTTATCAAATTTCGTTAATCGGCTATATTGGCGTCAATTTTGGTCCGAGGGTCAAGCGAATACACATTTCCTACATAAAATTGGCTGCTCGTTCTTCTGCCATACTCAGAATTTTCCTACATCTTACGGTTCGTGAGAAAAATTTCCACTTGGATGTTTGTACTTGCTGAAAATTTCGTGAAAATTAAAAGTGTATATTTTGTTTAAAATTTGAATTATTTCGATTAAGGGTGACTTGCTGATTAAACAAATGTAAACACGTGGCCAGAAATTATGCATTTTTTTGCCGGAAAATCGAAAAAACTGTAGAAAATTGGATTTTTATCAAATTTCGTTAATCGGCTATATTGGCGTCAATTTTGGTCCGAGAGTCAAGCGAATACACATTTCCTACATAAAACTGGCAGATCGTTCTTCTGCCATAATCAGAATTTTCCTACATCTTACGGTTCGTGAGAAAAATTTCCACTTAGATGTTTGTACTTGCTGAAAATTTCGTAAAAATTAAAAGTGAATATTTTGTTTAAAATTTGAATTATTTCGATTAAGGGTGACTTGCTGATTAAAAAAATCTAAACATGTGGCTAAAAATTATGGACCGTTTTGCCGGAAAACCGGAAAAACTGTAAATTTTTTGATTCGATTTTTCCTCTTTTCCGGCAAACTGGGGTTAAGGGATTAGAAAAAAACACATGTTTGGAATAAGCTGGACCAAGAGCATGTACCAAAACATTAAACAAATTTTTTTTTTCTGGAAAATTTGGAAAAAGTTTTCCAAGGGGGTAACCTTGGATTTTTATCAAATTTGGTTAATCGGCTATATTGGCGTCAATTTTGGTCCGAGAGTCAAGCGAATACACATTTCCTACATAAAATTGGCCGCTCGTTCTTCTGCCATACTCAGAATTTTCCTACATCTTACGGTTCGTGAGAAAAATTTCCACTTGGATGTTTGTACTTGCTGAAAACTTCGTGAAAATTTAAAGTGTATATTTTGTTTAAAATTTGAAATATTTCGATTAAGGGTGACTTGCTGATTAAACAAATGTAAACACGTGGCCACAAATTATGCATTGTTTTGCCGGAAAATCGAAAAAACTGTAGAAAATTGGATTTTTATCAAATTTCGTTAATCGGCTATATTGGCGTCCATTTTGGTGCGAGAGTCAAGCGAATACACATTTCCTACATAAAATTGGCCGCTCGTTCTTCTTCCATAATCAGAATTCTCCTACATCTTACGGTTCGTGAGAAAAATTTCCACTTGGATGTTTGTATTTGCTGAAAATTTCGTGAAAATTAAAAGTGAATATTTTGTTTAAAATTTGAATTATTTCGATTAAGGGTGACTTGCTGATTAAAAAAATCTAAACATGTGGCTAAAAATTATGGACCGTTTAGCCGGAAAACCGAAAAAACTGTAAATTTTTTAATTCGATTTTTCCTCTTTTCCGGCAAACTGGGGTTGAGGGATTAGAAAAAAACACATGTTTGGAATAAGCTGGACCAAGAGCATGTACCAAAAGATTAAACAAAATTTTTTTTTCTGGAAAATTTGGAAAAAAATTTCCAAGGGGGTACCCTTGGATTTTTATCAAATTTGGTTACTCGGCTATATTGGCGTCAATTTTGGTCCGAGAGTCAAGCGAATACACATTTCCTACATAAAATTGGCCGCTCGTTCTTTTGCCATACTCAGAATTTTCCTACATCTTACGGTTCGTGAGAAAAATTTCCACTTGGATGTTTGTACTTGCTGAAAATTTCGTGAAAATTTAAAGTGTATATTTTGTTTAAAATTTGAATTATTTCGATTAAGGGTGACTTGCTGATTAAACAAATGTAAACACGTGGCCACAAATTATGCATTGTTTTGCCGGAAAATCGAAAAAACTGTAGAAAATTGGATTTTTATCAAATTTCGTTAATCGGCTATATTGGCGTCCATTTTGGTGCGAGAGTCAAGCGAATACACATTTCCTACATAAAATTGGCCGCTCGTTCTTCTGCCATAATCAGAATTCTCCTACATCTTACGGTTCGTGAGAAAAATTTCCACTTGGATGTTTGTACTTGCTGAAAATTTCGTGAAAATTAAAAGTGAATATTTTGTTTAAAATTTGAATTATTTCGATTAAGGGTGACTTGCTGATTAAAAAAATCTAAACATGTGGCTAAAAATTATGGACCGTTTAGCCGGAAAACCGAAAAAACTGTAAATTTTTTAATTCGATTTTTCCTCTTTTCCGGCAAACTGGGGTTGAGGGATTAGAAAAAAACACATGTTTGGAATAAGCTGGACCAAGAGCATGTACCAAAACATTAAACAAAATTTTTTTTTCTGGAAAATTTGGAAAAAAATTTCCAAGGGGGTACCCTTGGATTTTTATCAAATTTGGTTAATCGGCTATATTGGCGTCAATTTTGGTCCGAGAGTCAAGCGAATACACATTTCCTACATAAAATTGGCCGCTCGTTCTTTTGCCATACTCAGAATTTTCCTACATCTTACGGTTCGTGAGAAAAATTTCCACTTGGATGTTTGTACTTGCTGAAAATTTCGTGAAAATTTAAAGTGTATATTTTGTTTAAAATTTGAATTATTTCGATTAAGGGTGACTTGCTGATTAAACAAATGTAAACACGTGGCCACAAATTATGCATTGTTTTGCCGGAAAATCGAAAAAACTGTAGAAAATTGGATTTTTATCAAATTTCGTTAATCGGCTATATTGGCGTCCATTTTGGTGCGAGAGTCAAGCGAATACACATTTCCTACATAAAATTGGCCGCTCGTTCTTCTGCCATAATCAGAATTTTCCTACATCTTACGGTTCGTGAGAAAAATTTCCACTTGTATGTTTGTACTTGCTGAAAATTTCGTGAAAATTAAAAGTGAATATTTGTTTAAAATTTGAATTATTTCGATTAAGGGTGACTTGCTGATTAAACAAATGTAAACACGTGGCCACAAATTATGCATTGTTTTGCCGGAAAATCGAAAAAACTGTAGAAAATTGGATTTTTATCAAATTTCGTTAATCGGCTATATTGGCGTCCATTTTGGTGCGAGAGTCAAGCGAATACACATTTCCTACATAAAATTGGCCGCTCGTTCTTCTGCCATAATCAGAATTCTCCTACATCTTACGGTTCGTGAGAAAAATTTCCACTTGGATGTTTGTACTTGCTGAAAATTTCGTGAAAATTAAAAGTGAATATTTTGTTTAAAATTTGAATTATTTCGATTAAGGGTGACTTGCTGATTAAAAAAATCTAAACATGTGGCTAAAAATTATGGACCGTTTAGCCGGAAAACCGAAAAAACTGTAAATTTTTTAATTCGATTTTTCCTTTTTTCCGGCAAACTGGGGTTGAGGGATTAGAAAAAAACACATGTTTGGAATAAGCTGGACCAAGAGCATGTATCAAAACATTAAACAAAATTTTTTTTTCTGGAAAATTTGGAAAAAAATTTCCAAGGGGGCACCCTTGGATTTTTATCAAATTTGGTTAATCGGCTATATTGGCGTCAATTTTGGTCCGAGAGTCAAGCGAATACACATTTCCCACATAAAATTGGCCTATCGTTCTTCAGCCATACTCAGAATTTTCCTACATCTTACGGTTCGTGAGAAAAATTTCCACTTGGATGTTTGTACTTGCTGAAAATTTCGTGAAAATTAAAAGTGTATATTTTGTTTAAAATTTGAATTATTTCAATTAAGGGTGACTTGCTGATTAAACAAATGTAAACACGTGGCCACAAATTATGCATTGTTTTGCCGGAAAATCGAAAAAACTGTAGAAAATTGGATTTTTATCAAATTTCGTTAATCGGCTATATTGGCGTCAATTTTGGTCCGAGAGTCAAGCGAATACACATTTCCTACATAAAATTGGCCTATCGTTCTTCAGCCATACTCAGAATTTTCCTACATCTTACGGTTCGTGAGAAAAATTTCCACTTGGATGTTTGTACTTGCTGAAAATTTCGTGAAAATTAAAAGTGTATATTTTGTTTAAAATTTGAATTATTTCAATTAAGGGTGACTTGCTGATTAAACAAATGTAAACACGTGGCAAGAAATTATGCATTTTTTTGCCGGAAAATCGAAAAAACTGTAGAAAATTGGATTTTTATCAAATTTCGTTAATCGGCTATATTGGCGTCAATTTTGGTCCGAGAGTCAAGCGAATACACATTTCCTACATAAAATTGGCCGCTCGTTGTCCTGCCATACTTAGAATTTTCCTACATCTTACGGTTCGTGAGAAAAATTTCCACTTGGATGTTTGTACTTGCTGAAAATTTCGTGAAAATTAAAAGTGTATATTTTGTTTAAAATTTGAATTATTTCGATTAAGGGTGACTTGCTGATTAAACAAATGTAAACACGTGGCCAGAAATTATGCATTTTTTTGCCGGAAAATCGAAAAAAACTGTAGAAAATTGGATTTTTATCAAATTTTGTTAATCGGCTATATTGGCGTCAATTTTGGTCCGAGAGTCAAGCGAATACACATTTCCTACATAAAACTGGCAGATCGTTCTTCTGCCATAATCAGAATTTTCCTACATCTTACGGTTCGTGAGAAAAATTTCCACTTAGATGTTTGTACTTGCTGAAAATTTCGTAAAAATTAAAAGTGAATATTTTGTTTAAAATTTGAATTATTTCGATTAAGGGTGACTTGCTGATTAAAAAAATCTAAACATGTGGCTAAAAATTATGGACCGTTTTGCCGGAAAACCGGAAAAACTGTAAATTTTTTGATTCGATTTTTCCTCTTTTCCGGCAAACTGGGGTTAAGGGATTAGAAAAAAACACATGTTTGGAATAAGCTGGACCAAGAGCATGTACCAAAACATTAAACAAATTTTTTTTTTCTGGAAAATTTGGAAAAAGTTTTCCAAGGGGGTAACCTTGGATTTTTATCAAATTTGGTTAATCGGCTATATTGGCGTCAATTTTGGTCCGAGAGTCAAGCGAATACACATTTCCTACATAAAATTGGCCGCTCGTTCTTCTGCCATACTCAGAATTTTCCTACATCTTACGGTTCGTGAGAAAAATTTCCACTTGGATGTTTGTACTTGCTGAAAACTTCGTGAAAATTTAAAGTGTATATTTTGTTTAAAATTTGAAATATTTCGATTAAGGGTGACTTGCTGATTAAACAAATGTAAACACGTGGCCACAAATTATGCATTGTTTTGCCGGAAAATCGAAAAAACTGTAGAAAATTGGATTTTTATCAAATTTCGTTAATCGGCTATATTGGCGTCCATTTTGGTGCGAGAGTCAAGCGAATACACATTTCCTACATAAATTGGCCGCTCGTTCTTCTTCCATAATCAGAATTCTCCTACATCTTACGGTTCGTGAGAAAAATTTCCACTTGGATGTTTGTATTTGCTGAAAATTTCGTGAAAATTAAAGTGAATATTTTGTTTAAAATTTGAATTATTTCGATTAAGGGTGACTTGCTGATTAAAAAAATCTAAACATGTGGCTAAAAATTATGGACGTTTAGCCGGAAAACCGAAAAAACTGTAAATTTTTTAATTCGATTTTTCCTCTTTTCCGGCAAACTGGGGTTGAGGGATTAGAAAAAAACACATGTTTTGAATAAGCTGGACCAAGAGCATGTACCAAAAGATTAAACAAAATTTTTTTTTCTGGAAAATTTGGAAAAAAATTTCCAAGGGGGTACCCTTGGATTTTTATCAAATTTGGTTACTCGGCTATATTGGCGTCAATTTTGGTCCGAGAGTCAAGCGAATACACATTTCCTACATAAAATTGGCCGCTGGTTCTTTTGCCATACTCAGAATTTTCCTACATCTTACGGTTCGTGAGAAAAATTTCCACTTGGATGTTTGTACTTGCTGAAAATTTCGTGAAAATTTTAAAGTGTATATTTTGTTTAAAATTTGAATTATTTCGATTAAGGGTGACTTGCTGATTAAACAAATGTAAACACCTGGCCACAAATTATGCATTGTTTTGCCGGAAAATCGAAAAAAACTGTAGAAAATTGGATTTTTATCAAATTTCGTTAATCGGCTATATTGGCGTCCATTTTTGGTGCGAGAGTCAAGCGAATACACATTTCCTACATAAAATTGGCCGCTTGTTCTTCTGCCATAATCAGAATTTTCCTACATCTTACGGTTCGTGAGAAAAATTTCCACTTGGATGTTTGTACTTGCTGAAAATTTCGTGAAAATTAAAAGTGAATATTTTGTTTAAAATTTGAATTATTTCGATTAAGGGTGACTTGCTGATTAAAAAAATCTAAACATGTGGCTAAAAATTATGGACCGTTTAGCCGGAAAACCGAAAAAACTGTAAATTTTTTAATTCGATTTTTCCTCTTTTCCGGCAAACTGGGGTTGAGGGATTAGAAAAAAACACATGTTTGGAATAAGCTGGACCAAGAGCATGTATCAAAACATTAAACAAAATTTTTTTTTTCTGGAAAATTTGGAAAAAAATTTCCAAGGGGGCACCCTTGGATTTTTATCAAATTTGGTTAATCGGCTATATTGGCGTCAATTTTGGTCCGAGAGTCAAGCGAATACACATTTCCTACATAAAATTGGCCTATCGTTCTTCAGCCATACTCAGAATTTTCCTACATCTTACGGTTCGTGAGAAAAATTTCCACTTGGATGTTTGTACTTGCTGAAAATTTCGTGAAAATTAAAAGTGTATATTTTGTTTAAATTTGAATTATTTCGATTAAGGGTGACTTGCTGATTAAACAAATGTAAACACGTGGCCACAAATTATGCATTGTTTTGCCGGAAAATCGAAAAAACTGTAGAAAATTGGATTTTTATCAAATTTCGTTAATCGGCTATATTGGCGTCCATTTTGGTGCGAGAGTCAAGCGAATACACATTTCCTACATAAAATTGGCCGCTCGTTCTTCTGCCATAATCAGAATTCTCCTACATCTTACGGTTCGTGAGAAAAATTTCCACTTGGATGTTTGTACTTGCTGAAAATTTCGTGAAAATTAAAAGTGAATATTTTGTTTAAAATTTGAATTATTTCGATTAAGGGTGACTTGCTGATTAAAAAAATCTAAACATGTGGCTAAAAATTATGGACCGTTTAGCCGGAAAACCGAAAAACTGTAAATTTTTTAATTCGATTTTTCCTCTTTTCCGGCAAACTGGGGTTGAGGGATTAGAAAAAAACACATGTTTGGGGAATAAGCTGGACCAAGAGCATGTACCAAAACATTAAACAAAATTTTTTTTTCTGGAAAATTTGGAAAAAAATTTCCAAGGGGGTACCCTTGGATTTTTATCAAATTTGGTTAATCGGCTATATTGGCGTCAATTTTGGTCCGAGAGTCAAGCGAATACACATTTCCTACATAAAATTGGCCGCTCGTTCTTTTGCCATACTCAGAATTTTCCTACATCTTACGGTTCGTGAGAAAAATTTCCACTTGGATGTTTGTACTTGCTGAAAATTTCGTGAAAATTTAAAGTGTATATTTTGTTTAAAATTTGAATTATTTCGATTAAGGGTGACTTGCTGATTAAACAAATGTAAACACGTGGCCACAAATTATGCATTGTTTTGCCGGAAAATCGAAAAAACTGTAGAAAATTGGATTTTTATCAAATTTCGTTAATCGGCTATATTGGCGTCCATTTTGGTGCGAGAGTCAAGCGAATACACATTTCCTACATAAAATTGGCCGCTCGTTCTTCTGCCATAATCAGAATTTTCCTACATCTTACGGTTCGTGAGAAAAATTTCCACTTGTATGTTTGTACTTGCTGAAATTTCGTGAAAATTAAAAGTGAATATTTGTTTAAAATTTGAATTATTTCGATTAAGGGTGACTTGCTGATTAAACAAATGTAAACACGTGGCCACAAATTATGCATTGTTTTGCCGGAAAATCGAAAAAACTGTAGAAAATTGGATTTTTATCAAATTTCGTTAATCGGCTATATTGGCGTCCATTTTGGTGCGAGAGTCAAGCGAATACACATTTCCTACATAAAATTGGCCGCTCGTTCTTCTGCCATAATCAGAATTCTCCTACATCTTACGGTTCGTGAGAAAAATTTCCACTTGGATGTTTGTACTTGCTGAAAATTTCGTGAAAATTAAAAGTGAATATTTTGTTTAAAATTTGAATTATTTCGATTAAGGGTGACTTGCTGATTAAAAAAATCTAAACATGTGGCTAAAAATTATGGACCGTTTAGCCGGAAAACCGAAAAAACTGTAAATTTTTTAATTCGATTTTTCCTTTTTTCCGGCAAACTGGGGTTGAGGGATTAGAAAAAAACACATGTTTGGAATAAGCTGGACCAAGAGCATGTATCAAAACATTAAACAAAATTTTTTTTTCTGGAAAATTTGGAAAAAAATTTCCAAGGGGGCACCCTTGGATTTTTATCAAATTTGGTTAATCGGCTATATTGGCGTCAATTTTGGTCCGAGAGTCAAGCGAATACACATTTCCCACATAAAATTGGCCTATCGTTCTTCAGCCATACTCAGAATTTTCCTACATCTTACGGTTCGTGAGAAAAATTTCCACTTGGATGTTTGTACTTGCTGAAAATTTCGTGAAAATTAAAAGTGTATATTTTGTTTAAAATTTGAATTATTTCAATTAAGGGTGACTTGCTGATTAAACAAATGTAAACACGTGGCCACAAATTATGCATTGTTTTGCCGGAAAATCGAAAAAACTGTAGAAAATTGGATTTTTATCAAATTTCGTTAATCGGCTATATTGGCGTCAATTTTGGTCCGAGAGTCAAGCGAATACACATTTCCTACATAAAATTGGCCTATCGTTCTTCAGCCATACTCAGAATTTTCCTACATCTTACGGTTCGTGAGAAAAATTTCCACTTGGATGTTTGTACTTGCTGAAAATTTCGTGAAAATTAAAAGTGTATATTTTGTTTAAAATTTGAATTATTTCAATTAAGGGTGACTTGCTGATTAAACAAATGTAAACACGTGGCAAGAAATTATGCATTTTTTTGCCGGAAAATCGAAAAAACTGTAGAAAATTGGATTTTTATCAAATTTCGTTAATCGGCTATATTGGCGTCAATTTTGGTCCGAGAGTCAAGCGAATACACATTTCCTACATAAAATTGGCCGCTCGTTGTCCTGCCATACTTAGAATTTTCCTACATCTTACGGTTCGTGAGAAAAATTTCCACTTGGATGTTTGTACTTGCTGAAAATTTCGTGAAAATTAAAAGTGTATATTTTGTTTAAAATTTGAATTATTTCGATTAAGGGTGACTTGCTGATTAAACAAATGTAAACACGTGGCCAGAAATTATGCATTTTTTTGCCGGAAAATCGAAAAAACTGTAGAAAATTGGATTTTTATCAAATTTTGTTAATCGGCTATATTGGCGTCAATTTTGGTCCGAGAGTCAAGCGAATACACATTTCCGACACAAAATTGGCCGCTCGTTCTTCTGTAATACTCAGAATTTTCCTACATCTTACGGTTCGTGAGAAAAATTTCCACTTGGATGTTTGTACTTGCTGAAAATTTCGTGAAAATTAAAAGTGAATATTTTGTTTAAAATTTGAATTATTTCGATTAAGGGTGACTTGCTGATTAAAAAAATCTAAACATGTGGCTAAAAATTATGGACCGTTTAGCCGGAAAACCGAAAAAACTGTAAATTTTTTAATTCGATTTTTCCTCTTTTCCGGCAAACTGGGGTTGAGGGATTAGAAAAAAACACATGTTTGGAATAAGCTGGACCAAGAGCATGTATCAAAACATTAAACAAAATTTTTTTTTTCTGGAAAATTTGGAAAAAAATTTCCAAGGGGGCACCCTTGGATTTTTATCAAATTTGGTTAATCGGCTATATTGGCGTCAATTTTGGTCCGAGAGTCAAGCGAATACACATTTCCTACATAAAATTGGCCTATCGTTCTTCAGCCATACTCAGAATTTTCCTACATCTTACGGTTCGTGAGAAAAATTTCCACTTGGATGTTTGTACTTGCTGAAAATTTCGTGAAAATTAAAAGTGTATATTTTGTTTAAAATTTGAATTATTTCGATTAAGGGTGACTTGCTGATTAAACAAATGTAAACACGTGGCCACAAATTATGCATTGTTTTGCCGGAAAATCGAAAAAACTGTAGAAAATTGGATTTTTATCAAATTTCGTTAATCGGCTATATTGGCGTCCATTTTGGTGCGAGAGTCAAGCGAATACATATTTCCTACATAAAATTGGCCGCTCGTTCTTCTGCCATAATCAGAATTCTCCTACATCTTACGGTTCGTGAGAAAAATTTCCACTTGGATGTTTGTACTTGCTGAAAATTTCGTGAAAATTAAAAGTGAATATTTTGTTTAAAATTTGAATTATTTCGATTAAGGGTGACTTGCTGATTAAAAAAATCTAAACATGTGGCTAAAAATTATGGACCGTTTAGCCGGAAAACCGAAAAAACTGTAAATTTTTTAATTCGATTTTTCCTCTTTTCCGGCAAACTGGGGTTGAGGGATTAGAAAAAAAACACATGTTTGGAATAAGCTGGACCAAGAGCATGTACCAAAACATTAAACAAAATTTTTTTTTCTGGAAAATTTGGAAAAAAATTTCCAAGGGGGTACCCTTGGATTTTTATCAAATTTGGTTAATCGGCTATATTGGCGTCAATTTTGGTCCGAGAGTCAAGCGAATACACATTTCCTACATAAAATTGGCCGCTCGTTCTTTTGCCATACTCAGAATTTTCCTACATCTTACGGTTCGTGAGAAAAATTTCCACTTGGATGTTTGTACTTGCTGAAAATTTCGTGAAAATTTAAAGTGTATATTTTGTTTAAAATTTGAATTATTTCGATTAAGGGTGACTTGCTGATTAAACAAATGTAAACACGTGGCCACAAATTATGCATTGTTTTGCCGGAAAATCGAAAAAACTGTAGAAAATTGGATTTTTATCAAATTTCGTTAATCGGCTATATTGGCGTCCATTTTGGTGCGAGAGTCAAGCGAATACACATTTCCTACATAAAATTGGCCGCTCGTTCTTCTGCCATAATCAGAATTTTCCTACATCTTACGGTTCGTGAGAAAAATTTCCACTTGGATGTTTGTACTTGCTGAAAATTTCGTGAAAATTAAAAGTGAATATTTTGTTTAAAATTTGAATTATTTCGATTAAGGGTGACTTGCTGATTAAAAAAATCTAAACATGTGGCTAAAAATTATGGACCGTTTAGCCGGAAAACCGAAAAAACTGTAAATTTTTTAATTCGATTTTTCCTTTTTTCCGGCAAACTGGGGTTGAGGGATTAGAAAAAAACACATGTTTGGAATAAGCTGGACCAAGAGCATGTATCAAAACATTAAACAAAATTTTTTTTTCTGGAAAATTTGGAAAAAAATTTCCAAGGGGGCACCCTTGGATTTTTATCAAATTTGGTTAATCGGCTATATTGGCGTCAATTTTGGTCCGAGAGTCAAGCGAATACACATTTCCCACATAAAATTGGCCTATCGTTCTTCAGCCATACTCAGAATTTTCCTACATCTTACGGTTCGTGAGAAAAATTTCCACTTGGATGTTTGTACTTGCTGAAAATTTCGTGAAAATTAAAAGTGTATATTTTGTTTAAAATTTGAATTATTTTAATTAAGGGTGACTTGCTGATTAAACAAATGTAAACACGTGGCCACAAATTATGCATTGTTTTGCCGGAAAATCGAAAAAACTGTAGAAAATTGGATTTTTATCAAATTTCGTTAATCGGCTATATTGGCGTCAATTTTGGTCCGAGAGTCAAGCGAATACACATTTGCTACATAAAATTGGCCTATCGTTCTTCAGCCATACTCAGAATTTTCCTACATCTTACGGTTCGTGAGAAAAATTTCCACTTGGATGTTTGTACTTGCTGAAAATTTCGTGAAAATTAAAAGTGTATATTTTGTTTAAAATTTGAATTATTTCAATTAAGGGTGACTTGCTGATTAAACAAATGTAAACACGTGGCAAGAAATTATGCATTTTTTTGCCGGAAAATCGAAAAAACTGTAGAAAATTGGATTTTTATCAAATTTCGTTAATCGGCTATATTGGCGTCAATTTTGGTCCGAGAGTCAAGCGAATACACATTTCCTACATAAAATTGGCCGCTCGTTGTCCTGCCATACTTAGAATTTTCCTACATCTTACGGTTCGTGAGAAAAATTTCCACTTGGATGTTTGTACTTGCTGAAAATTTCGTGAAAATTAAAAGTGTATATTTTGTTTAAAATTTGAATTATTTCGATTAAGGGTGACTTGCTGATTAAACAAATGTAAACACGTGGCCAGAAATTATGCATTTTTTTGCCGGAAAATCGAAAAAACTGTAGAAAATTGGATTTTTATCAAATTTCGTTAATCGGCTATATTGGCGTCAATTTTGGTCCGAGAGTCAAGCGAATACACATTTCCGACACAAAATTGGCCGCTCGTTCTTCTGTAATACTCAGAATTTTCCTACATCTTACGGTTCGTGAGAAAAATTTCCACTTGGATGTTTGTACTTGCTGAAAATTTCGTGAAAATTAAAAGTGAATATTTTGTTTAAAATTTGAATTATTTCGATTAAGGGTGACTTGCTGATTAAAAAAATCTAAACATGGGGCTAAAAATTATGGACCGTTTAGCCGGAAAACCGAAAAAACTGTAAATTTTTTAATTCGATTTTTCCTCTTTTCCGGCAAACTGGGGTTAAGGGATTAGAAAAAAACACACTGTTTGGAATAAGCTGGACCAAGAGCATGTATCAAAACATTAAACAAAATTTTTTTTTCTGGAAAATTTGGAAAAAAATTTCCAAGGGGGCACCCTTGGATTTTTATCAAATTTGGTTAATCGGCTATATTGGCGTCAATTTTGGTCCGAGTGTCAAGCGAATACACATTTCCTACATAAAATTGGCCGCTCGTTCTTCTGCCATACTCAGAATTTTCCTACATCTTACGGTTCGTGAGAAAAATTTCCACTTGGATGTTTGTACTTGCTGAAAATTTCGTGAAAATTAAAAGTGTATATTTTGTTTAAAATTTGAATTATTTCGATTAAGGGTGACTTGCTGATTAAACAAATGTAAACACGTGGCCAGAAATTATGCATTTTTTTGCCGGAAAATCGAAAAAACTGTAGAAAATTGGATTTTTATCCAATTTCGTTAATCGGCTATATTGGCGTCAATTTTGGTCCGAGAGTCAAGCGAATACACATTTCCTACATAAAATTGGCCGCTCGTTCTTCTGCCATACTCAGAATTTTCCTACATCTTACGGTTCGTGAGAAAAATTTCCACTTGGATGTTTGTACTTGCTGAAAATTTCGTGAAAATTAAAAGTGTATATTTTGTTTAAAATTTGAATTATTTCGATTAAAGGTGACTTGCTGATTAAACAAATGTAAACACGTGGCCAGAAATTATGCATTTTTTTGCCGGAAAATCGAAAAAAACTGTAGAAAATTGGATTTTTATCAAATTTCGTTAATCGGCTATATTGGCGTCAACTTTGGTCCGAGAGTCAAGCGAATACACATTTCCTACATAAAATTAGCCGCTCGTTGTCCTGCCATACTTAGAATTTTCCTACATCTTACGGTTCGTGAGAAAAATTTCCACTTGGATGTTTGTACTTGCTGAAAATTTCGTGAAAATTAAAAGTGTATATTTTGTTTAAAATTTGAATTATTTCGATTAAGGGTGACTTGCTGATTAAACAAATGTAAACACGTGGCCAGAAATTATGCATTTTTTGCCGGAAAATCGAAAAAACTGTAGAAAATTGGATTTTTATCAAATTTCGTTAATCGGCTATATTGGCGTCAATTTTGGTCAGAGAGTCAAGCGAATACACATTTCCTACATAAAATTGGCCGCTCGTTCTTCTGCCATAAACAGAATTTTCCTACATCTTACGGTTCGTGAGAAAAATTTCCACTTGGATGTTTGTATTTGCTGAAAATTTCGTGAAAATTAAAAGTGAATATTTTTTTTAAATTTGAATTATTTCGATTAAGGGTGACTTGCTGATTAATAAAATCTAAACATGTGGCTAAAAATTATGGACCGTTTTGCCGGAAAACCGAAAAAACTGTAAATTTTTTAATTCGATTTTTCCTCTTTTCCGGCAAACTGGGGTTAACGGATTAGAAAAAAAACACATGTTTGGAATAAGCTGGACCAAGAGCATGTACCAAAACAATAAACAAAATTTTTTTTTCTGGAAAATTTGGAAAAAATTCTCCAAGGGGGTACCCTTGGATTTTTATCAAATTTGGTTAATCGGCTATATTGGCGTCAATTTTGGTCCGAGAGTCAAGCGAATACACATTTCCTACATAAAATTGGCCGCTCGTTCTTCTGCCATACTCAGAATTTTCCTACATCTTACGGTTCGTGAGAAAAATTTCCACTTGGATGTTTGTACTTGCTGAAAATTTCGTGAAAATTAAAAGTGTATATTTTGCTTAAAATTTGAATTATTTCGATTAAGGGTGACTTGCTGATTAAACAAATGTAAACACGTGGCCAGAAATTATGCATTTTTTTGGCGGAAAATCGAAAAAACTGTAGAAAATTGGATTTTTATCAAATTTCGTTAATCGGCTATATTGGCGTCAATTTTGGTCCGAGAGTCAAGCGAATACACATTTCCTACATAAAATTGGCCGCTCGTTCTTCTGCCTTACTCAGAATTTTCCTACATCTTACGGTTCGTGAGCAAAATTTCCACTTGGATCTTGCTGAAAATTTCGTGAAAATTAAAAGTGTATATTTTGTTTAAAATTTGAATTATTTCGATTAAGGGTGACTTGCTGATTAAACAGATTTAAACACGTGGCCAGAAATTATGCATTTTTTTTGCCGGAAAATTGAAAAAACTGTAGAAAATTGGATTTTTATCAAATTTCGTTAATCGGCTATATTGGCGTCAATTTTGGTCCGAGAGTCAAGCGAATACACATTTCCTACATAAAATTGGCCGCTCGTTGTCCTGCCATACTTAGAATTTTCCTAGATCTTACGGTTCGTGAGAAAAATTTCCACTTGGATGTTTGTACTTGCTGAAAATTTCGTGAAAATTAAAAGTGTATATTTTGTTTAAAATTTGAATTATTTCGATTAAGGGTGACTTGCTGATTAAACAAATGTAAACACGTGGCCAGAAATTATGCATTTTTTTGCCGGAAAATCGAAAAAACTGTAGAAATTGGATTTTTATCAAATTTCGTTAATCGGCTATATTGGCGTCAATTTTGGTCCGAGAGTCAAGCGAATACACATTTCCTTCATAAAATTGGCCGCTCGTTCTTCTGCCATAATCAGAATTTTCCTACATCTTACGGTTCGTGAGAAAAATTTCCACTTGGATGTTTGTACTTGCTGAAAATTTCGTGAAAATTAAAAGTGAATATTTTTTTTAAAATTTGAATTATTTTTATTAAGGGTGACTTGCTGATTAAAAAAATCTAAACATGTGGCTAAAAATTATGGACCGTTTTGCCGGAAAACCGGAAAAACTGTAAATTTTTTAATTCGATTTTTCCTCTTTTCCGGAAACTGGGGTTAAGGGATTAGAAAAAAACACATGTTTGGAATAAGCTGGACCAAGAGCATGTACCAAAACATTAAACAAATTTTTTTTCTCTGGAAAATTGGAAAATTTTTCCAAGGGGGTACCTCTGGATTTTTATGAAGTTTGGTTAATCGGCTATATTGGCGGCAATTTTGGTCCGAGAGTCTAGCGAATACACATTTCCTACATAAAATTGGCCGCTCGTTCTTCTGCCATACTCAGAATTTTCCTACATCTTACGGTTCGTGAGAAAAATTTCCACTTGGATGTTTGTACTTGCTGAAAATTTCGTGAAATTAAAAGTGTATATTTTGTTTAAAATTTGAATTATTTCGATTAAGGGTGACTTGCTGATTAAACAAATGTAAACACGTGGCCACAAATTATGCATTGTTTTGCCGGAAAATCGAAAAAACTGTAGAAAATTGGATTTTTATCAAATTTCGTTAATCGGCTATATTGGCGTCCATTTTGGTGCGAGAGTCAAGCGAATACACATTTCCTACATAAAATTGGCCGCTCGTTCTTCTGCCATAATCAGAATTTTCCTACATCTTACGGTTCGTGAGAAAAATTTCCACTTGGATGTTTGTACTTGCTGAAAATTTCGTGAAAATTAAAAGTGAATATTTTGTTTAAAATTTGAATTATTTCGATTAAGGGTGACTTGCTGATTAAAAAAATCTAAACATGTGGCTAAAAATTATGGACCGTTTAGCCGGAAAACCGAAAAAACTGTAAATTTTTTAATTCGATTTTTCCTTTTTTCCGGCAAACTGGGGTTGAGGGATTAGAAAAAAACACATGTTTGGAATAAGCTGGACCAAGAGCATGTACCAAAACATTAAACAAAATTTTTTTTCTCTGGAAAATTTGGAAAAATTTTTCAAGGGGGTACCTCTGGATTTTTATGAAGTTTGGTTAATCGGCTATATTGGCGGCAATTTTGGTCCGAGAGTCTAGCGAATACACATTTCCTACATAAAATTGGCCGCTCGTTCTTCTGCCATACTCAGAATTTTCCTACATCTTACGGTTCGTGAGAAAAATTTCCACTTGGATGTTTGTACTTGCTGAAAATTTCGTGAAAATTAAAAGTGTATATTTTGTTTAAAATTTGAATTATTTCGATTAAGGGTGACTTGCTGATTAAACAGATTTAAACACGTGGCCAGAAATTATGCATTTTTTTGCCGGAAAATTGAAAAAACTGTAGAAAATTGGATTTTTATCAAATTTCGTTAATCGGCTATATTGGCGTCAATTTTGGTCCGAGAGTCAAGCGAATACACATTTCCTACATAAAATTGGCCTATCGTTCTTCAGCCATACTCAGAATTTTCCTACATCTTACGGTTCGTGAGAAAAATTTCCACTTGGATGTTTGTACTTGCTGAAAATTTCGTGAAAATTAAAAGTGTATATTTTGTTTAAAATTTGAATTATTTCGATTAAGGGTGACTTGCTGATTAAACAAATGTAAACACGTGGCCACAAATTATGCATTGTTTTGCCGGAAAATCGAAAAAACTGTAGAAAATTGGATTTTTATCAAATTTCGTTAATCGGCTATATTGGCGTCCATTTTGGTGCGAGAGTCAAGCGAATACATATTTCCTACATAAAATTGGCCGCTCGTTCTTCTGCCATAATCAGAATTCTCCTACATCTTACGGTTCGTGAGAAAAATTTCCACTTGGATGTTTGTACTTGCTGAAAATTTCGTGAAAATTAAAAGTGAATATTTTGTTTAAAATTTGAATTATTTCGATTAAGGGTGACTTGCTGATTAAAAAAATCTAAACATGTGGCTAAAAATTATGGACCGTTTAGCCGGAAAACCGAAAAAACTGTAAATTTTTTAATTCGATTTTTCCTCTTTTCCGGCAAACTGGGGTTGAGGGATTAGAAAAAAACACATGTTTGGAATAAGCTGACCAAGAGCATGTACCAAAACATTAAACAAAATTTTTTTTCTGGAAAATTTGGAAAAAAATTTCCAAGGGGGTACCCTTGGATTTTTATCAAATTTGGTTAATCGGCTATATTGGCGTCAATTTTGGTCCGAGAGTCAAGCGAATACACATTTCCTACATAAAATTGGCCGCTCGTTCTTTTGCCATACTCAGAATTTTCCTACATCTTACGGTTCGTGAGAAAAATTTCCACTTGGATGTTTGTACTTGCTGAAAATTTCGTGAAAATTTAAAGTGTATATTTTGTTTAAAATTTGAATTATTTCGATTAAGGGTGACTTGCTGATTAAACAAATGTAAACACGTGGCCACAAATTATGCATTGTTTTGCCGGAAAATCGAAAAAACTGTAGAAAATTGGATTTTTATCAAATTTCGTTAATCGGCTATATTGGCGTCCATTTTGGTGCGAGAGTCAAGCGAATACACATTTCCTACATAAAATTGGCCGCTCGTTCTTCTGCCATAATCAGAATTTTCCTACATCTTACGGTTCGTGAGAAAAATTTCCACTTGGATGTTTGTACTTGCTGAAAATTCGTGAAAATTAAAAGTGAATATTTTGTTTAAAATTTGAATTATTTCGATTAAGGGTGACTTGCTGATTAAAAAAATCTAAACATGTGGCTAAAAATTATGGACCGTTTAGCCGGAAAACCGAAAAAACTGTAAATTTTTTAATTCGATTTTTCCTTTTTTCCGGCAAACTGGGGTTGAGGGATTAGAAAAAAACACATGTTTGGAATAAGCTGGACCAAGAGCATGTATCAAAACATTAAACAAAATTTTTTTTTCTGGAAAATTTGGAAAAAATTTCCAAGGGGGCACCCTTGGATTTTTATCAAATTTGGTTAATCGGCTATATTGGCGTCAATTTTGGTCCGAGAGTCAAGCGAATACACATTTCCCACATAAAATTGGCCTATCGTTCTTCAGCCATACTCAGAATTTTCCTACATCTTACGGTTCGTGAGAAAAATTTCCACTTGGATGTTTGTACTTGCTGAAAATTTCGTGAAAATTAAAAGTGTATATTTTGTTTAAAATTTGAATTATTTTAATTAAGGGTGACTTGCTGATTAAACAAATGTAAACACGTGGCCACAAATTATGCATTGTTTTGCCGGAAAATCGAAAAAACTGTAGAAAATTGGATTTTTATCAAATTTCGTTAATCGGCTATATTGGCGTCAATTTTGGTCCGAGAGTCAAGCGAATACACATTTGCTACATAAAATTGGCCTATCGTTCTTCAGCCATACTCAGAATTTTCCTACATCTTACGGTTCGTGAGAAAAATTTCCACTTGGATGTTTGTACTTGCTGAAAATTTCGTGAAAATTAAAAGTGTATATTTTGTTTAAAATTTGAATTATTTCAATTAAGGGTGACTTGCTGATTAAACAAATGTAAACACGTGGCAAGAAATTATGCATTTTTTTGCCGGAAAATCGAAAAACTGTAGAAAATTGGATTTTTATCAAATTTCGTTAATCGGCTATATTGGCGTCAATTTTGGTCCGAGAGTCAAGCGAATACACATTTCCTACATAAAATTGGCCGCTCGTTGTCCTGCCATACTTAGAATTTTCCTACATCTTACGGTTCGTGAGAAAAATTTCCACTTGGATGTTTGTACTTGCTGAAAATTTCGTGAAAATTAAAAGTGTATATTTTGTTTAAAATTTGAATTATTTCGATTAAGGGTGACTTGCTGATTAAACAAATGTAAACACGTGGCCAGAAATTATGCATTTTTTTGCCGGAAAATCGAAAAAACTGTAGAAAATTGGATTTTTATCAAATTTCGTTAATCGGCTATATTGGCGTCAATTTTGGTCCGAGAGTCAAGCGAATACACATTTCCGACACAAAATTGGCCGCTCGTTCTTCTGTAATACTCAGAATTTTCCTACATCTTACGGTTCGTGAGAAAAATTTCCACTTGGATGTTTGTACTTGCTGAAAATTTCGTGAAAATTAAAAGTGAATATTTTGTTTAAAATTTGAATTATTTCGATTAAGGGTGACTTGCTGATTAAAAAAATCTAAACATGGGGCTAAAAATTATGGACCGTTTAGCCGGAAAACCGAAAAAACTGTAAATTTTTTATTCGATTTTTCCTCTTTTCCGGCAAACTGGGGTTAAGGGATTAGAAAAAAACACATGTTTGGAATAAGCTGGACCAAGAGCATGTATCAAAACATTAAACAAAATTTTTTTTTCTGGAAAATTTGGAAAAAAATTTCCAAGGGGGCACCCTTGGATTTTTATCAAATTTGGTTAATCGGCTATATTGGCGTCAATTTTGGTCCGAGTGTCAAGCGAATACACATTTCCTACATAAAATTGGCCGCTCGTTCTTCTGCCATACTCAGAATTTTCCTACATCTTACGGTTCGTGAGAAAAATTTCCACTTGGATGTTTGTACTTGCTGAAAATTTCGTGAAAATTAAAAGTGTATATTTTGTTTAAAATTTGAATTATTTCGATTAAGGGTGACTTGCTGATTAAACAAATGTAAACACGTGGCCAGAAATTATGCATTTTTTTGCCGGAAAATCGAAAAAACTGTAGAAAATTGGATTTTTATCCAATTTCGTTAATCGGCTATATTGGCGTCAATTTTGGTCCGAGAGTCAAGCGAATACACATTTCCTACATAAAATTGGCCGCTCGTTCTTCTGCCATACTCAGAATTTTCCTACATCTTACGGTTCGTGAGAAAAATTTCCACTTGGATGTTTGTACTTGCTGAAAATTTCGTGAAAATTAAAAGTGTATATTTTGTTTAAAATTTGAATTATTTCGATTAAAGGTGACTTGCTGATTAAACAAATGTAAACACGTGGCCAGAAATTATGCATTTTTTTGCCGGAAAATCGAAAAAACTGTAGAAAATTGGATTTTTATCAAATTTCGTTAATCGGCTATATTGGCGTCAACTTTGGTCCGAGAGTCAAGCGAATACACATTTCCTACATAAAATTGGCCGCTCGTTGTCCTGCCATACTTAGAATTTTCCTACATCTTACGGTTCGTGAGAAAAATTTCCACTTGGATGTTTGTACTTGCTGAAAATTTCGTGAAAATTAAAAGTGTATATTTTGTTTAAAATTTGAATTATTTCGATTAAGGGTGACTTGCTGATTAAACAAATGTAAACACGTGGCCAGAAATTATGCATTTTTTTGCCGGAAAATCGAAAAAACTGTAGAAAATTGGATTTTTATCAAATTTCGTTAATCGGCTATATTGGCGTCAATTTTGGTCAGAGAGTCAAGCGAATACACATTTCCTACATAAAATTGGCCGCTCGTTCTTCTGCCATAAACAGAATTTTCCTACATCTTACGGTTCGTGAGAAAAATTTCCACTTGGATGTTTGTATTTGCTGAAAATTTCGTGAAAATTAAAAGTGAATATTTTTTTTAAAATTTGAATTATTTCGATTAAGGGTGACTTGCTGATTAATAAAATCTAAACATGTGGCTAAAAATTATGGACCGTTTTGCCGGAAAACCGAAAAAACTGTAAATTTTTTAATTCGATTTTTCCTCTTTTCCGGCAAACTGGGGTTAACGGATTAGAAAAAAACACATGTTTGGAATAAGCTGGACCAAGAGCATGTACCAAAACAATAAACAAAATTTTTTTTTCTGGAAAATTTGGAAAAAATTCTCCAAGGGGGTACCCTTGGATTTTTATCAAATTTGGTTAATCGGCTATATTGGCGTCAATTTTGGTCCGAGAGTCAAGCGAATACACATTTCCTACATAAAATTGGCCGCTCGTTCTTCTGCCATACTCAGAATTTTCCTACATCTTACGGTTCGTGAGAAAAATTTCCACTTGGATGTTTGTACTTGCTGAAAATTTCGTGAAAATTAAAAGTGTATATTTTGTTAAAATTTGAATTATTTCGATTAAAGGTGACTTGCTGATTAAACAAATGTAAACACGTGGCCAGAAATTATGCATTTTTTTGCCGGAAAATCGAAAAAACTGTAGAAAATTGGATTTTTATCAAATTTCGTTAATCGGCTATATTGGCGTCAACTTTGGTCCGAGAGTCAAGCGAATACACATTTCCTACATAAAATTGGCCGCTCGTTGTCCTGCCATACTTAGAATTTTCCTACATCTTACGGTTCGTGAGAAAAATTTCCACTTGGATGTTTGTACTTGCTGAAAATTTCGTGAAAATTAAAAGTGTATATTTTGTTTAAAATTTGAATTATTTCGATTAAGGGTGACTTGCTGATTAAACAAATGTAAACACGTGGCCAGAAATTATGCATTTTTTTGCCGGAAAATCGAAAAAACTGTAGAAAATTGGATTTTATCAAATTTCGTTAATCGGCTATATTGGCGTCAATTTTGGTCAGAGAGTCAAGCGAATACACATTTCCTACATAAAATTGGCCGCTCGTTCTTCTGCCATAAACAGAATTTTCCTACATCTTACGGTTCGTGAGAAAAATTTCCACTTGGATGTTTGTATTTGCTGAAAATTTCGTGAAAATTAAAAGTGAATATTTTTTTAAAATTTGAATTATTTCGATTAAGGGTGACTTGCTGATTAATAAAATCTAAACATGTGGCTAAAAATTATGGACCGTTTTGCCGGAAAACCGAAAAAACTGTAAATTTTTTAATTCGATTTTTCCTCTTTTCCGGCAAACTGGGGTTAACGGATTAGAAAAAAACACATGTTTGGAATAAGCTGGACCAAGAGCATGTACCAAAACAATAAACAAAATTTTTTTTTCTGGAAAATTTGGAAAAAATTCTCCAAGGGGGTACCCTTGGATTTTTATCAAATTTGGTTAATCGGCTATATTGGCGTCAATTTTGGTCCGAGAGTCAAGCGAATACACATTTCCTACATAAAATTGGCCGCTCGTTCTTCTGCCATACTCAGAATTTTCCTACATCTTACGGTTCGTGAGAAAAATTTCCACTTGGATGTTGTACTTGCTGAAAATTTCGTGAAAATTAAAAGTGTATATTTTGCTTAAAATTTGAATTATTTCGATTAAGGGTGACTTGCTGATTAAACAAATGTAAACACGTGGCCAGAAATTATGCATTTTTTTGGCGGAAAATCGAAAAAACTGTAGAAAATTGGATTTTTATCAAATTTCGTTAATCGGCTATATTGGCGTCAATTTT
Organism: Diabrotica undecimpunctata; assembly: GCF_040954645.1. Classification (NCBI taxonomy): domain Eukaryota; kingdom Metazoa; phylum Arthropoda; class Insecta; order Coleoptera; family Chrysomelidae; genus Diabrotica; species Diabrotica undecimpunctata. The sequence goes on along the minus strand of NW_027311889.1, from coordinate 2,649 downwards.
GGTCCGAGAGTCAAGCGAATACACATTTCCTACATAAAATTGGCCGCTCGTTCTTCTGCCTTACTCAGAATTTTCCTACATCTTACGGTTCGTGAGCAAAATTTCCACTTGGATGTTTGTACTTGCTGAAAATTTCGTGAAAATTAAAAGTGTATATTTTGTTTAAAATTTGAATTATTTCGATTAAGGGTGACTTGCTGATTAAACAGATTTAAACACGTGGCCAGAAATTATGCATTTTTTTGCCGGAAAATTGAAAAAACTGTAGAAAATTGGATTTTTATCAAATTTCGTTAATCGGCTATATTGGCGTCAATTTTGGTCCGAGAGTCAAGCGAATACACATTTCCTACATAAAATTGGCCGCTCGTTGTCCTGCCATACTTAGAATTTTCCTAGATCTTACGGTTCGTGAGAAAAATTTCCACTTGGATGTTTGTACTTGCTGAAAATTTCGTGAAAATTAAAAGTGTATATTTTGTTTAAAATTTGAATTATTTCGATTAAGGGTGACTTGCTGATTAAACAAATGTAAACACGTGGCCAGAAATTATGCATTTTTTTGCCGGAAAATCGAAAAAACTGTAGAAAATTGGATTTTTATCAAATTTCGTTAATCGGCTATATTGGCGTCAATTTGGTCCGAGAGTCAAGCGAATACACATTTCCTTCATAAAATTGGCCGCTCGTTCTTCTGCCATAATCAGAATTTTCCTACATCTTACGGTTCGTGAGAAAAATTTCCACTTGGATGTTTGTACTTGCTGAAAATTTCTTGAAAATTAAAAGTGAATATTTTTTTTAAAATTTGAATTATTTTTATTAAGGGTGACTTGCTGATTAAAAAAATCTAAACATGTGGCTAAAAATTATGGACCGTTTTGCCGGAAAACCGGAAAAACTGTAAATTTTTTAATTCGATTTTTCCTCTTTTCCGGAAACTGGGGTTAAGGGATTAGAAAAAAACACATGTTTGGAATAAGCTGGACCAAGAGCATGTACCAAAACATTAAACAAAATTTTTTTTCTCTGGAAAATTTGGAAAAATTTTTCCAAGGGGTACCTCTGGATTTTTATGAAGTTTGGTTAATCGGCTATATTGGCGGCAATTTGGTCCGAGAGTCTAGCGAATACACATTTCCTACATAAAATTGGCCGCTCGTTCTTCTGCCATACTCAGAATTTTCCTACATCTTACGGTTCGTGAGAAAAATTTCCACTTGGATGTTTGTACTTGCTGAAAATTTCGTGAAAATTAAAAGTGTATATTTTGTTTAAAATTTGAATTATTTCGATTAAGGGTGACTTGCTGATTAAACAAATGTAAACACGTGGCCAGAAATTATCCATTTTTTTGCCGGAAAATCGAAAAAACTGTAGAAAATTGGATTTTTATCAAATTTCGTTAATCGGCTATATTGGCGTCAATTTTGGTCCGAGAGTCAAGCGAATACACATTTCCTACATAAAATTGGCCGCTCGTTCTTCTGCCATACTCAGAATTCTCCTACATCTTACGGTTCGTGAGAAAAATTTCACTTGGATGTTTGTACTTGCTGAAAATTTCGTGAAAATTAAAAGTGTATATTTTGTTTAAAATTTGAATTATTTCGATTAAGGGTGACTTGCTGATTAAACAAATGTAAACACGTGGCCAGAAATTATCCATTTTTTTGCCGGAAAATCGAAAAAACTGTAGAAAATTGGATTTTTATCAAATTTCGTTAATCGGCTATATTGGCGTCAATTTTGGTCCGAGAGTCAAGCGAATACACATTTCCTACATAAAATTGGCCGCTCGTTCTTCTGCCATACTCAGAATTTTCCTACATCTTACGGTTCGTGAGAAAAATTTCCACTTGGATGTTTGTACTTGCTGAAAATTTCGTGAAAATTAAAAGTGAATATTTTGTTAAAAATTTGAATTATTTCGATTAAGGGTGACTTGCTGATTAAAAAAATCTAAACATGTGGCTAAAAAATATGGACCGTTTTGCCGGAAAACCGAAAAAACTGTAAATTTTTTAATTCGATTTTTCCTCTTTTCCGGCAAACTGGGGTTAAGGGATTAGAAAAAAACACATGTTTGGAATAAGCTGGACCAAGAGCATGTACCAAAACATTAAACAAAATTTTTTTCTGGAAAATTTGGAAAAAATTTTCCAAGGGGGTACCCTTGGATTTTTATCAAATTTGGTTAATCGGCTATATTGCGTCAATTTTGGTCGAGAGTCAAGCGAATACACATTTCCCACATAAAATTGGCCGCTCGTTCTTCTGCCATACTCAGAATTTTCCTACATATTACGGTTCGTGAAAAAAATTTCCACTTGGATGTTTGTACTTGCTGAAAATTTCGTGCAAATTAAAAGTGAATATTTTTTTTAAAATTTGAATTATTTTTATTAAGGGTGACTTGCTGATTAAAAAAATCTAAACATGTGGCTAAAAATTATGGACCGTTTTGCCGGAAAACCGGAAAAACTGTAAATTTTTTAATTCGATTTTTCCTCTTTTCCGGAAACTGGGGTTAAGGGATTAGAAAAAAACACATGTTTGGAATAAGCTGGACCAAGAGCATGTACCAAAACATTAAACAAAATTTTTTTTCTCTGGAAAATTTGGAAAAATTTTTCCAAGGGGGTACCT
>NW_027311888.1:2227500-2246460 GCF_040954645.1 Diabrotica undecimpunctata | reverse complement strand
AAAACGAATGGGAACGTTTACCATTCTTACACTATGACCAAACCAACATTCATCCACTCTATAATCTTCACAGTAACGCATGAAAAGTAACGAGCTGCATACTATATTTTTTACATACTACATAAAAAATGTTAGCAAGGACAGTCAAGCAATAAGTAATGCTTAAATGTAATAAGTAATGGGTAAATGTAATAAGTAATAAACTGCTGTTAGTATCTAAGCAATGGAATGATAGTAAGTTAACGAATATAGAGCCATGTATAAAAATGATTAAAAGCATGCCATGAAAGGAACGTAGTCAATTCGGTTCAAACAAACATTTGTTGAAAAACAAAAATTTATTCTTAACGGCAGTCACCAACGTGAAGGTACGACTACACGACCGCCGGGAGAGGTTATGTTAGTATGGGACAAACAGTTAGTATGAATGAAGTCATTTACATAATATGATAATTTATTTAATAATTATACTTAACTTATTAAGATCAGCACATAATTTAACATGGTTTAGAAGACATCTTTTATTGATGGACATCTTTTATGTTAAGACATCGACACTTTGGTGTAAATTCATTAGTTACTATGTTGTATAGCGTTCAAATGAATTATTGGGGGCTAATAACTCTAGGTTATCTTTAAAAATAGGAAATTCTCCGACTCCTGTTTTGGACAGGCTATCGAAGAATTGACTTAAATCTAAATCGAGGAAGACCAATAAGTTATCGATTGTCTTAGGAGGCTGCACGAACACATAGCTCTGGAGTTAACCAGAACGGTTCATTAATTTGCCAATGGTCCATGATATCTTTTTAGTGGTCATATCTAAACATCTTTTTTAAATGCGCTAATCTTAAGTATCGTGATTTAGAAATAATATTTAGAAAATTAAGATCTATTACAATTATCATATAATATAAAAAACGAAAAGCGAAATGAAATGGTGAAATAATGAATAATAAATTCTGAATCAGATATATCTTAAGTTGTAATAAATAAACCACGTTATAAAAACGACAATATACAATTTGCATCCATCTTAAAGTCAATCATCAAGGATAAATGTTAAAATATGACTATTGATATATTAGATATATTACTTTGCGTTAATCAACATCCATCTTAGAATCAATTAAATAATGCCCCCACGGAAGTGTATCATATGACTCCGGAAGGTGATGTCTTTTATCATCATTGGGGCTTAGCGCAATCTTGCTTTGTGTTATGGTATAAACATGGTGCTTATCTGAGCGTATTAGATTCTGTGAAGCATACACCTTTTTTAAGTTATCCAAACACTCTACATAGTCCTCAAACGTAATTTTCGTGTTCACCACAGATTTCTTTACCCCCTTCGCCTTCTTTGTCACACCATAAATTTTAATAATTGCATCAATCTCATCATCCTCATATTCTTCCTCTTTCAACTTCCTCCTCTTTTCTTCGATCTTATCTTCTGTGATAACTACTTTTGTTGTATACAATTTAGATCGGAGCCCTATGTAGTCAGTCATTATTTGGCCTTCATTCTCATCTTTCATCATACCCAACACCTTCTTGTTAACCTGAGGGATACCATAAATATTGTCTTTACGATAGTCTGAGGTATCAAAATATTTATAGCAATCGTCTTTCATAGCATCATATGGGTCTTGTTCACGTATTTCCACGATTACACTATCGGTATCAGTATAGCAAGTTGTAAAGTTTTCACCGAACCTACTAGCTAAGTATCCATATTGAAAATCATAGATTGTCGTTTTAGCCAAGTCTAAAATACACATTCCGATATAGATTGGTTTATCTAACCATATTTCACTTCTACGCATCTCAACAGCTACCAAGTTTTCACTAAAAATCGTTGCATTCTTAAACAATGGGCTACTTATTCTAGCTTCAGCTCCGTAACGACCCTCCCACAAAGTAAGCAACTTTATATCAACGCGCTTGCGCACTGATTCCATAGTCTTCCCGAACACTGCATTATTCATAAGCTTAAAAAGATCCTTTTCAAACTTATTTTTCGCTGCCTTCAGGAGATTTGTATTAAGATCGATATATGGCTTTAACCATGGAGCCTGTTTGAATTTCAATACTCTATGTATCTTTTTCAGGATCAATCCATTTGCAAGCGCCTGTTTGAGTGCTCTATAATGTATTACATATCTTTCTTTATCTTGTAGGGTAGCCATTAATTTAGTCTGCTCTCGCGGACGTGTAGGAGGAAGCATAGTCTTAGAATTTAAAGACTCTGGACAAAACGGGATATCTTTATGACGATCATGAAGATGTTGAGGGTACGCCAGATCAACCTCGAGAATGTACCCTTCAGAAGCATCGTCGGCAATGGAAAGGACATCAATATTGGCATCGACCCACTCGAAACCCCCATATGGAAGATATTGAGACATGGCCCAACCATACTGATTATTAACATCAAAATACATAAGGAACGTTTTTGGTTTAGATGGGTCATAGTTGTTGATGTATGGATTGTTAGCTTTCACACGTCTTTTAGAGCAAACTTGACTAAGACCACCACGAATACCACGTTCAACAAACAAATGCATGTCAGGATCGGTTAAAAGCTCCAGTTCTTGACCTGTATATTTAAGCATTGCATCCCACGTAAAACCAGGTAAAGTATAATAGTGAGCAGGGTCAAGATTATAAGTTCGAAGAGAGCTGGATCGGAATCGCTCAAAGATATCTACAAGAAGAAGAATGTCGGTTTTCATATATAAATCGACATAATCCCCGAGAGTAGCACAATTGAATGACGACCAGACTTCTTGAGCGCGACGATAATGTCGACGAGGACATGGTTTATCCTCAAGTTTATTGTAAAAAGACTCAATAGGAGGTAGAGACGTTTCAGCAAATTTATTAAATGAATCAATATAATCATATGGCATGATACCTTTTTTAGTTAGAAGATGGAAATTCTCCTCAGGAAGCGAAGTATATTGGGACTTAAGATTAGGAAACTCGGGGAGGTAAGAAGCTAATTTATCAAGAGAATAAGACATAAATCGAAAACTGTCGATAAAACGGAATTTAATTCGAGCATCATCAATATGTTTTGTAAAAGAAATGTATTTTTCCTTAGTAATAGGAAGAAGATCTACGGGACCTTTGATGTGTGTAGCAATATCATTAACAATGAAGTGGGCGTCATATCCGCTAAGGTTATGAAATATCACTGGGATAGTATGAGCATCTTTGTAATTAATGTTACACCCTTCATGAGCTGCACCTCTGTAATTATTTTCTGGAGTGAGGTGGTCATGGTCTCGTACTTTCTTATCTTCAGGAGAGAAGCGTTGCTCGCAGATATGGCAATGAGTGGCTGCATGGAAATCGCTCTCTTGCTGAGTTGTCATATTTATATCATATGGGCACATAAACACCGTAGAAACATCCTCAGCAAGATGATTAAGTTTATCTGCGAACCATTTCATGCAATCCTTTCCTCGATATGAGTCATAAAACGACAAAGTGTCATCATACGAGCATTTAAAGAAATAACCAACTGCTACAGGAATATGCTCTTGAGGTTTTTTAGGATCTCCTGTACGTTTCAAAGCACTCTCGAGATCCGCGTACACGGCGAAGGGGGCTTTAATCTTATTACGAAAATTCTTAAATTTCAACATTTTATTGCTTTCCTCGGGCATTTTAATGGCTGTTTCATTAATTCTTAGGCAATCTACTGTGTGAGCTTCTAGCTGAGTAGATGATGAAAACGGTTGTAGGCATCTATCACATATAAGATCTGATCGGCCGCTGCAGCATGCCTTATGAATATTTAACTTTTCTTGTGTTCGAAAGTAATGGAGGCAGGCATCGCAGAAATATTTGGCTACTTTACGTTTACTAAGCTGCTTGGAGAGGAGGCGGGACAAACTTTTTATCCAAACGTAATGGTATCTAATAGGACCTTCGGTATCATCATATTTATCTTGAATTAAAAGCAAATTCACATGTTTATCCTTCTTGTTTTTAGTTAGAAATGTAGGGAGGGTCGTAAAATCTCCTTTGTCTTTTTTCAAAACGTATACATTAATTGAAATGTCATTCTGTTTTTCAAAATTAGGAATCTGCCTCATCGTCATTGGCCACTGTATTCCCTTCAACTTCAACACTTGCGAGTAGTGCGGATATTTAGACACTCTTTGAGGATCTTTATCGACAGGATTCAACGCTGATATGACAGACCACGCAAAGCATGCCTCATCATCATTTTTGACGTTAACGCATGCTTCCTTTCTCTTTATTTGAGGAGGAAGTTCAATATAAGAGGAACCAAGTTGTGGTGTGTATTTGTTAATGTTTACCCCCAGGTTAACAACAGCCTTTAGTGCCCAGCCACTATCTCTCTCTTGGAATTCCTCTAGCTTTTTGCTGAGGGGTTCAGACACATGGTTTTCAAACCATTCGTCAAGATTTGTGTCTTTGTATATTGGAGAGTTTGATGTGGTAAAATATTTAGTGTCTTTTAGGATTTTCTCTCCGCTAGCTATCTCGAATTCTCCCCCAAAAGCAGTATTAACTTTAACTACCTCATCCTTCTTTAGCGCGTTTTGAATCCTACGTTTGAATAGCGCCTTGCAATCTACTAGGAAACTGCTGGGGTCTTTGTGTTTGAGGTTTGAGATGACTCCAGTTCGAATTCTTGAGTTGAACGCTGATAAGGAATCATCCCATTGTACTCTATGCTTAGCAGTCTCCTTCATAGGTGTAAGTCCAGCCCCCTTCTTTTGTTCGGCCTTCAGATGGTTTCTCAACGTTTTCACATGCCTCATCTGAGCTTCTAAATGCTGCTTCTCACCCATCGTCTTGGCATATCTCATCGAATCTCGTATCTTTTTACTCGCTTTCCTACACTCAGTCAGCCCTTTCTTAACATTATCTTCCTGATAATCATTTCTAATCAACCCCAAGATGGATGCAATTAGCTGAATAAGTTTAGCAATCATGTTTAAACAAAACAAGCAAATATTCAAAAATAGATTAAGAAATAAAAAATTTTCAAAAACGTTATATCAAAAAGTCAAAATATTCAAAGAAATCAAAATTTTCAAAATTTATCACTCACCAGAGCACAGATTTAAACTCACCAAAGCACACGTCTGTACGCTAGGAATATCTGAAACAGAATGAAGAAAATACCATAATGCAGGGTATAAGGTAAACTTTAGTCGGACGGAAAACTGAATGGTATTATAAAAGGCTCCTCAAATGCACAATGCCAATACAAGTACAATAAATACCTACACAATAAGCATAATATACAGGCTTTCCATTTTAAGTTTGTTTAAAAGAGAAAGGCATAGCATAACATATTAATCAGGTAGTTGTCAACAATTGCCATAGATATCGTCACCAAAGAAAATTTTGATATGAATATCTGAAAATCATGATTACCTCACGTGTTCAGCACTAAGAATCTCGATAACTTTGAATAATACCATCAAGGTCCCACTCCTCCAACAGTCAAAAATCTTGACTACCCCACCACTTTTAGCACAAACATACTTGATAACTGCTATAATACCAGCAAGTTCTCACGTTTTATCAGTAAATCATGGCCCGATTCTAAAGAAAATGTCAGTATCAGTATGCTAGAAGACCAGTACAGTGTGAAATTTATGTTAAAACACAAAAGACGCTCAATACTGAGTGTTTACAGAGGATAATATAGAAAAAAAAAATAACAAAAACAGAGCTCGTCGGAAATAAGCAGAATCACAATAAAGTATAAATGTCACCTAAATTACTGGCTAATAGTATAAAATATAAAATTAGATTTAACACACTTATTCTTACGTGATAAGCCCTAATACTATCTCTAAACTATAAAAATTTAAACAAAAGACGCAAGAATTGTAGAAAAATATTTCTATTCGCAACTAAACACATATTTTTAAAGGAAATCTGAACACACAACTACTAAAATAGCAATAATTGTAACTAAAAAAGATCTAATTAAAAAATAAAAAAAGGCCAGAGTCTAAAGAATTTTAAAATGACAGTATCAGTATGCTAGTAGACCAGTACAGAGGATAATATAGAAAAAAAAAAAAATAACAAATACAGAGCTCGTCGGAAATAACCAGAATCATAATAAAAAAAAGTATTTAAAACTAAAATAGTTATGATTGTAAGAAACATATAAAGTATAAATGTCGCCTAAATTACTGGATAACCGGGATAAGCCCTATTACTATCTCTAAGCTATATAAATTTAAACAAAAGAAGCAAGAATAGTAGAGAAATATTTCTATTCTCAACTAAACGCATGCTTTTAAAGGAAATCCGAACAAACAACTACTAAAATTCAATAATTATAAATAAAAAAGATCTAATTAATAAATAAAAAACAATAAAACAAATAATATTCTCTAAAATAAATATAAACTCACCACGGTTTAATAAAAACTCACACACTGAATACACAAAAATTTAAACGTTGTTTATCCATCCGCAGTCAAACTAAAACTGATTTTAAAATATATTTTACTAGCGTGTGCAGGCTCGAATAACCTTGTATCTATATATAAAATTGCATATGTTTCCTGCGACAGGGAAACGCCACCGTGAGAAATGATTAAAGGATGCAGATGCATCCGGTGACGTCAGAGTTCTCGTTAGCATATTTTATGATATAGTTAGATTTCCAAGTTTTATTATATACGAGGTTAGTCACAAATTACTCATAAAATATAATTGCAAAAATTTAGAAGTTAAAGCATGAAATTGATCAAAAATTATTCTCTTTGTTAGTCATTCGTCTTCTTATCTTTCCAAGTGTAATTATCTACGAGGGTAGCCACAAATTACTCATTAAATATAATTGATAAAGTTCACGTCACGTATCACACATCACGTTACGTGGGACACGTGTTCACGTCACGTTTTCACGTGCGTCACATCTTCACGTCACGTTACGTGCGCCACGGGTTCACGTCCGTAAAAGATAAGCTGAGACTTAAAAGTCCATTTACAGGAAAACATAACCAATTTTTATAGCTTTAGCAATCTCCACAGGAAAATGGACCGGCTATTTGTTAAATGAATATGTAGAATGATAATTGTAATTTGGTGAAAATCAACATTTGTAATTATTATAAGTAGAAAATAAAAATTCTAAAAAATATACATTGTTTGCATCTATTCCATTGTCTTAGATTATTTAACCAGGACATAGGTCTTTTGGTACACATTTGCCGTAGCTATCAGTGTTCTCATTGTCAGCCTGAACATCATCTGAGACTATCAGAGTACTATCCAAACACCATCAGAGGCTATCTGACCACTATCTGAACACTATCAGATACTATCTGACAACTATCAGAACACCATCAGAGACGTTAGGTTAGGTCGAATGTCAGATCAAACATCACGTTTTATATCGTTAAGTCTACGTCAGATCACGTTAGGTTAGGCTAGGAGTTCGTTAGGGCACGTTTTATGACCCTTGAATCGATTTTGACGTTTGAGATGTCATACAATCACGTATGTCATTATGGTAACGTCCACTGATAGACATGTGCCTGTTACGTTCGCCGCTAGACATAGGCCTCCAGCAAAAATGACATAATGCCACATCTTCGCAGTTATTGGATCGATTTCATGCATCACGTTTTACGTCACATGCGTCACGTTTCACGTCAAATTTCACGCTTTCGGAGACATTTTTGTCACATGTCACGTTTTGCAATAATACACTAGGTTAGACCAGAACGCAACGTTCACAATAGGTTAAGTTAGATCCAGAAATGCCACGTATGTTAGGTTAGAGCCATAAATGTTACGTAAAATACTTTTGAAAATTAAAGTATAAACGGTACATTTTACGTGAAGACATCACGCGTCACATCAAAACGTCACGAATCACGTCAAAAACGTCACGTTTTAAAGTCAACACGTAACACCTTACATATGGATAACATGGGAGTAAAGCGTCTTTTCGTCTCTTGAGTAAAGTTAGCGATGGTTGAGCGATGGTTAATTTATTAGGTTAGGTCGTGCCGCGAAGCGACCCACCTAACCTAATAAATTAACCATCGCTCAACCATCGCTAACTTTACTCAAGAGACGAAAAGACGCTTTACTCCCATGTTATCCATATGTAAGGTGTTACGTGTTGACTTTAAAACGTGACGTTTTTGACGTGATTCGTGACGTTTTGATGTGACGCGTGATGTCTTCACGTAAAATGTACCGTTTATACTTTAATTTTCAAAAGTATTTTACGTAACATTTATGGCTCTAACCTAACATACGTGGCATTTCTGGATCTAACTTAACCTATTGTGAACGTTGCGTTCTGGTCTAACCTAGTGTATTATTGCAAAACGTGACATGTGACAAAAATGTCTCCGAAAGCGTGAAATTTGACGTGAAACGTGACGCATGTGACGTAAAACGTGATGCATGAAATCGATCCAATAACTGCGAAGATGTGGCATTATGTCATTTTTGCTGGAGGCCTATGTCTAGCGGCGAACGTAACAGGCACATGTCTATCAGTGGACGTTACCATAATGACATACGTGATTGTATGACATCTCAAACGTCAAAATCGATTCAAGGGTCATAAAACGTGCCCTAACGAACTCCTAGCCTAACCTAACGTGATCTGACGTAGACTTAACGATATAAAACGTGATGTTTGATCTGACATTCGACCTAACCTAACGTCTCTGATGGTGTTCTGATAGTTGTCAGATAGTATCTGATAGTGTTCAGATAGTGGTCAGATAGCCTCTGATGGTGTTTGGATAGTACTCTGATAGTCTCAGATGATGTTCAGGCTGACAATGAGAACACTGATAGCTACGGCAAATGTGTACCAAAAGACCTATGTCCTGGTTAAATAATCTAAGACAATGGAATAGATGCAAACAATGTATATTTTTTAGAATTTTTATTTTCTACTTATAATAATTACAAATGTTGATTTTCACCAAATTACAATTATCATTCTACATATTCATTTAACAAATAGCCGGTCCATTTTCCTGTGGAGATTGCTAAAGCTATAAAAATTGGTTATGTTTTCCTGTAAATGGACTTTTAAGTCTCAGCTTATCTTTTACGGACGTGAACCCGTGGCGCACGTAACGTGACGTGAAGATGTGACGCACGTGAAAACGTGACGTGAACACGTGTCCCACGTAACGTGATGTGTGATACGTGACGTGAACTTTATCAATTATATTTAATGAGTAATTTGTGGCTACCCTCGTAGATAATTACACTTGGAAAGATAAGAAGACGAATGACTAACAAAGAGAATAATTTTTGATCAATTTCATGCTTTAACTTCTAAATTTTTGCAATTATATTTTATGAGTAATTTGTGACTAACCTCGTATATAATAAAACTTGGAAATCTAACTATATCATAAAATATGCTAACGAGAACTCTGACGTCACCGGATGCATCTGCATCCTTTAATCATTTCTCACGGTGGCGTTTCCCTGTCGCAGGAAACATATGCAATTTTATATATAGATACAAGGTTATTCGAGCCTGCACACGCTAGTAAAATATATTTTAAAATCAGTTTTAGTTTGACTGCGGATGGATAAACAACGTTTAAATTTTTGTGTATTCAGTGTGTGAGTTTTTATTAAACCGTGGTGAGTTTATATTTATTTTAGAGAATATTATTTGTTTTATTGTTTTTTATTTATTAATTAGATCTTTTTTATTTATAATTATTGAATTTTAGTAGTTGTTTGTTCGGATTTCCTTTAAAAGCATGCGTTTAGTTGAGAATAGAAATATTTCTCTACTATTCTTGCTTCTTTTGTTTAAATTTATATAGCTTAGAGATAGTAATAGGGCTTATCCCGGTTATCCAGTAATTTAGGCGACATTTATACTTTATATGTTTCTTACAATCATAACTATTTTAGTTTTAAATACTTTTTTTTATTATGATTCTGGTTATTTCCGACGAGCTCTGTATTTGTTATTTTTTTTTTTTTCTATATTATCCTCTGTACTGGTCTACTAGCATACTGATACTGTCATTTTAAAATTCTTTAGACTCTGGCCTTTTTTTATTTTTTAATTAGATCTTTTTTAGTTACAATTATTGCTATTTTAGTAGTTGTGTGTTCAGATTTCCTTTAAAAATATGTGTTTAGTTGCGAATAGAAATATTTTTCTACAATTCTTGCGTCTTTTGTTTAAATTTTTATAGTTTAGAGATAGTATTAGGGCTTATCACGTAAGAATAAGTGTGTTAAATCTAATTTTATATTTTATACTATTAGCCAGTAATTTAGGTGACATTTATACTTTATTGTGATTCTGCTTATTTCCGACGAGCTCTGTTTTTGTTATTTTTTTTTTCTATATTATCCTCTGTAAACACTCAGTATTGAGCGTCTTTTGTGTTTTAACATAAATTTCACACTGTACTGGTCTTCTAGCATACTGATACTGACATTTTCTTTAGAATCGGGCCATGATTTACTGATAAAACGTGAGAACTTGCTGGTATTATAGCAGTTATCAAGTATGTTTGTGCTAAAAGTGGTGGGGTAGTCAAGATTTTTGACTGTTGGAGGAGTGGGACCTTGATGGTATTATTCAAAGTTATCGAGATTCTTAGTGCTGAACACGTGAGGTAATCATGATTTTCAGATATTCATATCAAAATTTTCTTTGGTGACGATATCTATGGCAATTGTTGACAACTACCTGATTAATATGTTATGCTATGCCTTTCTCTTTTAAACAAACTTAAAATGGAAAGCCTGTATATTATGCTTATTGTGTAGGTATTTATTGTACTTGTATTGGCATTGTGCATTTGAGGAGCCTTTTATAATACCATTCAGTTTTCCGTCCGACTAAAGTTTACCTTATACCCTGCATTATGGTATTTTCTTCATTCTGTTTCAGATATTCCTAGCGTACAGACGTGTGCTTTGGTGAGTTTAAATCTGTGCTCTGGTGAGTGATAAATTTTGAAAATTTTGATTTCTTTGAATATTTTGACTTTTTGATATAACGTTTTTGAAAATTTTTTATTTCTTAATCTATTTTTGAATATTTGCTTGTTTTGTTTAAACATGATTGCTAAACTTATTCAGCTAATTGCATCCATCTTGGGGTTGATTAGAAATGATTATCAGGAAGATAATGTTAAGAAAGGGCTGACTGAGTGTAGGAAAGCGAGTAAAAAGATACGAGATTCGATGAGATATGCCAAGACGATGGGTGAGAAGCAGCATTTAGAAGCTCAGATGAGGCATGTGAAAACGTTGAGAAACCATCTGAAGGCCGAACAAAAGAAGGGGGCTGGACTTACACCTATGAAGGAGACTGCTAAGCATAGAGTACAATGGGATGATTCCTTATCAGCGTTCAACTCAAGAATTCGAACTGGAGTCATCTCAAACCTCAAACACAAAGACCCCAGCAGTTTCCTAGTAGATTGCAAGGCGCTATTCAAACGTAGGATTCAAAACGCGCTAAAGAAGGATGAGGTAGTTAAAGTTAATACTGCTTTTGGGGGAGAATTCGAGATAGCTAGCGGAGAGAAAATCCTAAAAGACACTAAATATTTTACCACATCAAACTCTCCAATATACAAAGACACAAATCTTGACGAATGGTTTGAAAACCATGTGTCTGAACCCCTCAGCAAAAAGCTAGAGGAATTCCAAGAGAGAGATAGTGGCTGGGCACTAAAGGCTGTTGTTAACCTGGGGGTAAACATTAACAAATACACACCACAACTTGGTTCCTCTTATATTGAACTTCCTCCTCAAATAAAGAGAAAGGAAGCATGCGTTAACGTCAAAAATGATGATGAGGCATGCTTTGCGTGGTCTGTCATATCAGCGTTGAATCCTGTCGATAAAGATCCTCAAAGAGTGTCTAAATATCCGCACTACTCGCAAGTGTTGAAGTTGAAGGGAATACAGTGGCCAATGACGATGAGGCAGATTCCTAATTTTGAAAAACAGAATGACATTTCAATTAATGTATACGTTTTGAAAAAAGACAAAGGAGATTTTACGACCCTCCCTACATTTCTAACTAAAAACAAGAAGGATAAACATGTGAATTTGCTTTTAATTCAAGATAAATATGATGATACCGAAGGTCCTATTAGATACCATTACGTTTGGATAAAAAGTTTGTCCCGCCTCCTCTCCAAGCAGCTTAGTAAACGTAAAGTAGCCAAATATTTCTGCGATGCCTGCCTCCATTACTTTCGAACACAAGAAAAGTTAAATATTCATAAGGCATGCTGCAGCGGCCGATCAGATCTTATATGTGATAGATGCCTACAACCGTTTTCATCATCTACTCAGCTAGAAGCTCACACAGTAGATTGCCTAAGAATTAATGAAACAGCCATTAAAATGCCCGAGGAAAGCAATAAAATGTTGAAATTTAAGAATTTTCGTAATAAGATTAAAGCCCCCTTCGCCGTGTACGCGGATCTCGAGAGTGCTTTGAAACGTACAGGAGATCCTAAAAAACCTCAAGAGCATATTCCTGTAGCAGTTGGTTATTTCTTTAAATGCTCGTATGATGACACTTTGTCGTTTTATGACTCATATCGAGGAAAGGATTGCATGAAATGGTTCGCAGATAAACTTAATCATCTTGCTGAGGATGTTTCTACGGTGTTTATGTGCCCATATGATATAAATATGACAACTCAGCAAGAGAGCGATTTCCATGCAGCCACTCATTGCCATATCTGCGAGCAACGCTTCTCTCCTGAAGATAAGAAAGTACGAGACCATGACCACCTCACTCCAGAAAATAATTACAGAGGTGCAGCTCATGAAGGGTGTAACATTAATTACAAAGATGCTCATACTATCCCAGTGATATTTCATAACCTTAGCGGATATGACGCCCACTTCATTGTTAATGATATTGCTACACACATCAAAGGTCCCGTAGATCTTCTTCCTATTACTAAGGAAAAATACATTTCTTTTACAAAACATATTGATGATGCTCGAATTAAATTCCGTTTTATCGACAGTTTTCGATTTATGTCTTATTCTCTTGATAAATTAGCTTCTTACCTCCCCGAGTTTCCTAATCTTAAGTCCCAATATACTTCGCTTCCTGAGGAGAATTTCCATCTTCTAACTAAAAAAGGTATCATGCCATATGATTATATTGATTCATTTAATAAATTTGCTGAAACGTCTCTACCTCCTATTGAGTCTTTTTACAATAAACTTGAGGATAAACCATGTCCTCGTCGACATTATCGTCGCGCTCAAGAAGTCTGGTCGTCATTCAATTGTGCTACTCTCGGGGATTATGTCGATTTATATATGAAAACCGACATTCTTCTTCTTGTAGATATCTTTGAGCGATTCCGATCCAGCTCTCTTCGAACTTATAATCTTGACCCTGCTCACTATTATACTTTACCTGGTTTTACGTGGGATGCAATGCTTAAATATACAGGTCAAGAACTGGAGCTTTTAACCGATCCTGACATGCATTTGTTTGTTGAACGTGGTATTCGTGGTGGTCTTAGTCAAGTTTGCTCTAAAAGACGTGTGAAAGCTAACAATCCATACATCAACAACTATGACCCATCTAAACCAAAAACGTTCCTTATGTATTTTGATGTTAATAATCAGTATGGTTGGGCCATGTCTCAATATCTTCCATATGGGGGTTTCGAGTGGGTCGATGCCAATATTGATGTCCTTTCCATTGCCGACGATGCTTCTGAAGGGTACATTCTCGAGGTTGATCTGGCGTACCCTCAACATCTTCATGATCGTCATAAAGATATCCCGTTTTGTCCAGAGTCTTTAAATTCTAAGACTATGCTTCCTCCTACACGTCCGCGAGAGCAGACTAAATTAATGGCTACCCTACAAGATAAAGAAAGATATGTAATACATTATAGAGCACTCAAACAGGCGCTTGCAAATGGATTGATCCTGAAAAAGATACATAGAGTATTGAAATTCAAACAGGCTCCATGGTTAAAGCCATATATCGATCTTAATACAAATCTCCTGAAGGCAGCGAAAAATAAGTTTGAAAAGGATCTTTTTAAGCTTATGAATAATGCAGTGTTCGGGAAGACTATGGAATCAGTGCGCAAGCGCGTTGATATAAAGTTGCTTACTTTGTGGGAGGGTCGTTACGGAGCTGAAGCTAGAATAAGTAGCCCATTGTTTAAGAATGCAACGATTTTTAGTGAAAACTTGGTAGCTGTTGAGATGCGTAGAAGTGAAATATGGTTAGATAAACCAATCTATATCGGAATGTGTATTTTAGACTTGGCTAAAACGACAATCTATGATTTTCAATATGGATACTTAGCTAGTAGGTTCGGTGAAAACTTTACAACTTGCTATACTGATACCGATAGTGTAATCGTGGAAATACGTGAACAAGACCCATATGATGCTATGAAAGACGATTGCTATAAATATTTTGATACCTCAGACTATCGTAAAGACAATATTTATGGTATCCCTCAGGTTAACAAGAAGGTGTTGGGTATGATGAAAGATGAGAATGAAGGCCAAATAATGACTGACTACATAGGGCTCCGATCTAAATTGTATACAACAAAAGTAGTTATCACAGAAGATAAGATCGAAGAAAAGAGGAGGAAGTTGAAAGAGGAAGAATATGAGGATGATGAGATTGATGCAATTATTAAAATTTATGGTGTGACAAAGAAGGCGAAGGGGGTAAAGAAATCTGTGGTGAACACGAAAATTACGTTTGAGGACTATGTAGAGTGTTTGGATAACTTAAAAAAGGTGTATGCTTCACAGAATCTAATACGCTCAGATAAGCACCATGTTTATACCATAACACAAAGCAAGATTGCGCTAAGCCCCAATGATGATAAAAGACATCACCTTCCGGAGTCATATGATACACTTCCGTGGGGGCATTATTTAATTGATTCTAAGATGGATGTTGATTAACGCAAAGTAATATATCTAATATATCAATAGTCATATTTTAACATTTATCCTTGATGATTGACTTTAAGATGGATGCAAATTGTATATTGTCGTTTTTATAACGTGGTTTATTTATTACAACTTAAGATATATCTGATTCAGAATTTATTATTCATTATTTCACCATTTCATTTCGCTTTTCGTTTTTTATATTATATGATAATTGTAATAGATCTTAATTTTCTAAATATTATTTCTAAATCACGATACTTAAGATTAGCGCATTTAAAAAAGATGTTTAGATATGACCACTAAAAAGATATCATGGACCATTGGCAAATTAATGAACCGTTCTGGTTAACTCCAGAGCTATGTGTTCGTGCAGCCTCCTAAGACAATCGATAACTTATTGGTCTTCCTCGATTTAGATTTAAGTCAATTCTTCGATAGCCTGTCCAAAACAGGAGTCGGAGAATTTCCTATTTTTAAAGATAACCTAGAGTTATTAGCCCCCAATAATTCATTTGAACGCTATACAACATAGTAACTAATGAATTTACACCAAAGTGTCGATGTCTTAACATAAAAGATGTCCATCAATAAAAGATGTCTTCTAAACCATGTTAAATTATGTGCTGATCTTAATAAGTTAAGTATAATTATTAAATAAATTATCATATTATGTAAATGACTTCATTCATACTAACTGTTTGTCCCATACTAACATAACCTCTCCCGGCGGTCGTGTAGTCGTACCTTCACGTTGGTGACTGCCGTTAAGAATAAATTTTTGTTTTTCAACAAATGTTTGTTTGAACCGAATTGACTACGTTCCTTTCATGGCATGCTTTTAATCATTTTTATACATGGCTCTATATTCGTTAACTTACTATCATTCCATTGCTTAGATACTAACAGCAGTTTATTACTTATTACATTTACCCATTACTTATTACATTTAAGCATTACTTATTGCTTGACTGTCCTTGCTAACATTTTTTATGTAGTATGTAAAAAATATAGTATGCAGCTCGTTACTTTTCATGCGTTACTGTGAAGATTATAGAGTGGATGAATGTTGGTTTGGTCATAGTGTAAGAATGGTAAACGTTCCCATTCGTTTTATTTCCAGCGAAAGCCGCTGCTGTATGTTATCTTCATTTGATACCTCATACGTAGTAATCGGGTTAATAGACCATAAGATACGTTATAGTGCCATTTTGGCATTGATTTTGTTGCTTGTTTTTCATCTCAATGTATTCGTTACCCCCTCCTCTTTCATTTGACGCCTTATACGATGCAATCGGACCAATAGACCCGAAGATACGTTATAGTGTCGTTTTGGCATTGATTCTGTTTCATGTTTTCATCTTGATGTATACATTATTCTCTCACCTTTCGTTTAACGCTTCATTCGTTGCAATCGGACCAATAGACCCTGAGAAACGTTATAGTGCCGTTTTGGCCTTGATTTTGTTGCTTGTTTTTCATCTTCATGTATTCATTACCCCCTCCTCTTTCATTTGACGCCTGATACGTTGTAATCGGACCAATAGATCCGGAGATACGTTATAGTGCCGTTTTGACTATGCCGCCATCTTTGTTTTTTCTCTCTACGTGTTCCCCGTTTCCTTCCTGCTCGTTTGACACCTCATACGTTGCAATCGGACCAATAGATCCGGAGATACGTTAGAGTGCCGTTTTGACTATGCCGCCATCTTTGTTTTTTCCCTCTACATGTTCCCCGTCCCCTTCCCGTTCGTTTGACACCTCATACGTCGCGATCCGACGAGCGGTCGCGCCTCCACTTCGAAAAGCGTCAAAAATGACCAGAATGGACCTTGGATTTTCTTATGGAGATTTACATGGGAAAATGACCTGTTTTGCGCTCGAACCCCCCTAGCCCCTTTACTGTGTGTATTTGTGTGTGTGAGTGTGTGTGTGTCCAGTCGGCTCGCAGAGATAAGAACACGGCCGTGGCAAGAAGGCCCTGCCTGTCGTAAGAGGCGACTAATGGGTAGGAGTCGAGAGGTAAAGAGTGTATTTGTGTGTAAGTGTGCGTGTGTGCGTGTGTGTGCGTGTGTGTGTGTATTTGTGTGTGTGAGTGTGTGTGTCCAGTCGGCTCGCAGAGATAAGAAGACGGCCGTGGCAAGAAGGCCCTGCCTGTCGTAAGAGGCGACTAATGGGTACGAGTCGAGTGGTGAAGAGTGTGTGCGTATGTGCGTATGTGTGCGTGTGAGAGTGCGTGTGTTTGTGTGTGCGTGTGTGTGTGTGTCCGTTCCGCTTGCAGAGATAAGAATACAACCGAGGCAAGAAGGCCCTGCCTCTTGTAAGGGGCGACTAATAAGTAGGAGTCGAGAGGTGAAGAGTGTATGTGTGTATGAGTGTGTGCGTGTGTGTGCGTGTGTGAGTATGTGTGTGTGTTAGTTCGGCTTGCAGAGATAAGAGCACGACCGAGGCAAGAAGGCCCTGCCTATCGTAAGAGGCGACTAATAGGTAGGAGTCGAGAGGTGAAGAGTGTATGTGTGTGTGGGTGTGTGCGTGTGTGTGTGCGTGTGTAAGTGTATGTGTGTGCGTGTGTGCGTGCGTGTGTGCGTGTGTGTGTGCGTGTGTGCGTGCGTGTTTGCGCGTGTGTGTGTGTTTGTGAGTGTGTGTGTGTGTATGTGTGTGTGTGTCCCTTCGGCTCGCAGAGATAAGAAAACAGCCGTGGCAAGAAGGCCATGCCAGTCTTAAGGGGCGACTAATGGGTAGGAGTCGAGAGGTGAAGAGTGTATGTGTGCGTGCGTGTGTGTGTGTGAATGTGTGTGTGTATGTGTGTGTATGTGTGTGTGTCCCTTCTGCTCGCAGAGATAAAAATACAGCCGTGACAAGAAGGCCATGCCTGTCGTAAGAGGCGACTAATGTGTAGGAGTCGAGAGGTGAAGAGTGTATGTGTGTGTGCGTGTGTGCGTGTGTGTGTGAGTATGTGTGTGTGTATGTGTGTGTGTATCCCTTCGGCTCGCAGAGATATGAATAGGTCCGTGGCAAGAAGGCCATGCTTGCTGTAAGGAGCGACTAATTGGTAGAAGTCGAGAGGTGAAGTGTGTATGTGTGTGTGTGTGTGTGTGCAAGTGTGTGTGTGTGTGTCCGTTCGGCTCGCAGAGATAGAAATACGTCTGTGGCAAGAAGGCCCTGCCTGTCTTAAGAGGCGACTAATGGATAGGAGTCGAGAGGTAGAGAGTGTGTGCGTGTGCGTGTGCGTGTGTGCGTGTATGCCTGTGAGCGTGTGTTTGTGTGTGCGTGTGTGTGTGTGTCCGTTCGGCTTGCAGAGATAAGAACACTGCCGTGGCAAGAAGCCCCTGCTTGTCGTAAGAGGCGACTAATGGGTAGGAGTCGAGAGGTGAAGAGTGTATGTGTGTGTGAGTGTGCGTATGTGTGCGTGTATGAGTGTGTGTGTGTATTTGTGTGTGTGAGTGTGTGTCTCCAGTCGGCTCGCAGAGATAAGAACACGGCCGTGGCAAGAAGGCCCTGCCTGTCGTAAAAGGCGTGTGCGTGTGTGTGCGTGTGTAATTGTGTGTGAATGTGTGTGTGTCTGTTTGGCTTGCAGAGATAAGAATACGGCCGAGGCAAGAAGGCCCTGCCTCTTGTATGGGTCGACTAATAGGTAGGAGTCGAGAGGTGAATAGTGTATGTGTGTGTGCGTGTGTGTGTGTGTTTGTGCGTGTGTAAGTGTGTGTGTATGTATGTGTGTGTCCATTCGGCTCGCAGAGATTAGAATACGGCCGAGGCAAGAAGGCCATGCCTGTCGTAAGAGGCGACTAATGGGTAGGAGTCGAGAGGTGAAGAGTGTATGTGTGTGTGTATGTGCGTGTGTGCGTGTGTGTGTGCGTGTGTGAGTGTGTGTGTGTCCGGTCGGCTCGCAGAGATAAGAACACGTCCGTGCCAAGAAAGCCCTGCCTGTCGTAAGCGGTGACTAATGGGTAGAAGTCGAGAGGTGAAGAGTGTATGTGTGTGTGTGTGCGTGTGCGTGTGTGC